>NW_020174430.1:2894900-2899098 GCF_003031525.2 Neophocaena asiaeorientalis asiaeorientalis | reverse complement strand
ACGTGGTGTCAGAGGTGGTGTGACGTTGCGCCAGAGGCCGGCGTGACGTTGCACGAGCCTGAGGCGCGCCGTGCGTTCTTCCGCGGAAGTTGTCCGTGGATCCCGGGACCCTGGCGGTGGCGGGCTGCACAGGCTCCCAGGAAGGGGCGTGTGGACAATGACCTGTGCTCGCACACAGGCTTCTTGGTGGCGGCGGCAGCAGCCTTAGCGTCTCATGCCCGTCTCTGGGGTCCACGCTGATAGCTGCGGCTCACGCCCATCTCGAGCTCGTTTAGGCGGTGCTCTGAATCCCCTCTCCTCGCGAACCCCGAAACAGTGGTTTCTTGCCTCTTCAGCAGATCCTGACTTTTTCCCGGACTCCCTCCCGGCCAGCCGTGGCGCACTAGCCCCTTTCAGGGTGTGTTCACGCTGCCAACCCCAGTCCTCTCCCTGCGCTCTGACCAAAGCCCGAGCCTCAGCTCCCAGCCCCGCCCACCCTGGCAGGTGGGCAGACAAGCCTCGGGCTGGTGAGTGCTGGTCGGCCCTGATCCTCTGTGCGGGAATCTCTCCGCTTTGCCCTCCGCACCCCTGTGGCTGCGCTCTCCTCCGCGGCTCCGAAGCTCCCCGACTCCGCCACCCGCAGTCTCCGCCCTCGAAGGGGCTTCCTACTGTGTGGAAACTTTCCTCCTTCACAGCTCCCTCCCACTGGTGCGGGTCCCATCCCTATTCTTTTGTCTCTGTTGTTTCTTTTTTCTTTTGCCCTACCCAGGTACTTGGGGAGTTTCTTGCCTTTTGGGAGGTCTGAGTTCTTCTGCCAGCATTCAGTGGATGTTCTGTAGGAGTTGTTCCACCTGTAGATGTATATCTGATGTAATTGTGGGGAGAAAGGTGATCTCCACGTCTTACTCCTCTGCCATCTTGAAGGTCCCCCCCGTTTTTTTTTTTACTTTTTAAAGAAATGTATTCTTATTTCTTTTGAGTCTGGAACTTGGGAGAAGTTCAAATGTTTGTTGTCACTTCAAGATTGGGCAAGAAAATACAAAAACAAATAAATAAATAATGAAAAAAATAGAACATTGTATAAAAAGTATGTACTGTATCCTCTCTCCAGACTTAGTAGGTCCGGCTTCAACTGCGCTTAGCTGGTATTTATTGTACGTACGGTGCGGTTATGTACAAAGTGCAATGAGAATTCTGTTACAGGATGGCTGTGTCCCCTCCAGAATCAAATGTTGAAGCCCTAACCCCCAGCTCCTCAGACTGTGACTGTGTTTGGAGGTGGGGTCTTTAAAGAGGTAAATAAAGGATATGTAGGTTGGGCTTCCATTTAACACGGCTAATGTCCTTATAAGAAGAGGGAGAAACACCAGGGACACACCCAGAGGAAGGGCCACATGCGGATGCAGAGAGAAGGTGGCCATCTGCACCCCAAAGAAGGAGGCGTCAGGGGAAAACATCCCCGTTGACCCCTTGATTTTGGACGTCCGTCCTCTAGAACGGTGAGGAGATAAATCCCTGCTCTTTGAGTCACTCAGTCTGTGGTACTTTGTTGGGCAGCCTAGCAGGATAACGTAAATGTCTAGTGTGAACCAGGGCCCCTGGGTTAGAACCACAGCTGTGTCCTTTCACCCACTCTCCAGTCTTAAGAGCATCACTTAGTCTCTCAGGATCTGATCCCTAAACCCTGGTGAAATGACATATTTACCAAATATCCACAAAGATACGCAGCACACAGGGTTTACACATGGGTGCTTAATATATATTTGGTGATTTATTTTCAGAGCGTGGGAGGGGGAGACAGGATCCATTTTTTTTATAACTTAGCCACCACATAAGTCATAAACATTTATTAGGACTAACTGAAAAGGTATGACTCTGTGTGTGAAAGTGGTGATAAATAGATCTCTGCCAATCGCCAGGAAGGATGTGGTGGATGGTGTTCTCTGGGAAACCAGGGAGAGACTTTCTGGAGCTGAGCCTTAAGCTGGACCCTGTAGGGCGGGTGGGTTGAGAGACTACGTGAGGAGGGAACAGACTCAGAGCTGCAGGCATGGCAACACACTAGCGGGTGGCCACGAGGGGTCCTGGTCAGAGTATGGCCGTGTCCCAGGGCGTGAAGGTGCTCCAGAGGGCCAGTGGGAAGGGTCAGTGCTCTTCTCTTTGGGTTTTGGGAAAAGTGTGGCCCAGAGGAGAATTTTTCATTGGGAAGGAAGTTGCGCTACATTATCCATGACCTCTTTCAAATCTCAGATTCCTGAACAGGGCTAAAAACTGAGGGCTAGTTTGGTATGTGAAAAGCTCAGAGTATATCTGTTGTGTAATTGGGATCAAGTGAAGATATTTTTATTATCGTATGATATATGATAATGAAACATGCTCTGAAACAGTTAATCTGACGTTATGCTAGGAGCATCTGTCAAGGAAACTAGTTAGGAACACAGTAGGGAAAAAAAAGCCTTGGTTCTTGTCTCTGGCTCCACCATTTACTAGCTGTGTGATCGTGGGAACGAGATCTCATTCATTTATTCTCATGCATCCATTCTTTGAGGATAACGTACTGTGTGCTTCCTGTCTCCCAGGTGTGGTGTTGAGCAGCGTGGGAGTGATGGCAAATAGTTACTGATCTCAAAGTAACTCTCAAAGGATAAAGTATTGAGTGATACAGGCGTTGAAGGAGGCACAAAACCAGTCTTCAGGGTTCAGAGAAGGCATCCTTGGGATGCCTTGGGGATATCAAGGCTTCCCAGAAAAATGATGTCCAATGTGCACCTGTACATGAACTTTATTTCCCCACCTGTAGGAAAAGAAGGAGGGGGTGTATTTCACCTCTGCTTCGTCAGTTTCCTAGGAGAGCGAATAAGATGGATGTCGGGGAAACACCCAGATGCTCTAAGTGCTACATGAACACAGGTTCTTCTGCTTTAAGGAAAGAGGTTGATAGATTGGATGCCAAAGAAAGGTAAAGACACAGGTACAAGGCTTTAGTTTTCAACCTGGAGAAATTAAAGATTTGGGGTACCTTCAAATTCTGTGAAATTAAGTGTAATGGTTTGGGATGTGATGCTTGTTGGATGAGGAGAAGGGGATGGGGGTAAGGGCGATGTAAGTTTTGAGGTGCTCTGTGAATATAAGATGGGGGCAATTGAAAATAGAGACCCGCAAGGTAGGGCTTAGCTGGAGAAAGAGGAATTGTCTGTATAAAGGGGAGTCTTGGAGCCAGATCAGTGTTGCAATAAAGAAATGCAAGGGAACTCTCCCCATCCCATTTTTAAAAAGAATGCTGGGGTGCTGAACTTTTGTGTGTCCAGTCCCGTCCCGGCGGGCTGGCTGCTGGCTGTTTGGTCTGTAACGGTGCTCTTCTGAGCTGCAGAGTTGAGGCCAGGTAGGGAAGGGAGGCACCATAACGCTGATGCCTGGTCTAGGGAACCGACGGGGGAGGCTTTGCGACCTAACAGCTGAAGAGTGGTGGGTGAGGATAAGAAAGTAGGTGACTGAGCCTGGGGAGAGCCCACCCCTGGGGGGCAGGATTAAAAACAGTCGAGGGATGAGGAATAAAACATGGAGAGACACCCATAGCATGAGACAGGTGTGCACGAGTAAGCCTGGTTTTCTGGCCCCTCTGCGTCAGAGGGTGAGGGGGCCCTACCCCTTCAGGCCAGACTCATCTCTAGGAAGGAAGGGCACAAGGCAGAGGCTGTAGAGGCAAAGGCAGGGCTTCTGCGGAGGCCTGGGTGGGGTACATGTTCCAGTGCTTTTGTTGCAGCCATTTCCAATTATTTAATGTTTGAATCTAATCATTTCCTTGATTTAGCAAATCAAAGATTTTTTTTTCCCTCCAGGGCAAACTACCTCCATTTTAGTTTCCTCTCCATAATTAAGTAATTTCTTAATTAGTAATGTTCAACTTACCCAGTCTGAAATGGCACACTCTCTTCCTTTTATAAAAGCTTACATGCGCACAGCCGGCCCCTGCCAGTGTGAGGTGCCCGTCACTCCGGGCTCCGCTGTGTCCCGAGCTCTCTCTCTGCATGGCCCCCTTTCTCCCTTGGTGGGAGGGATTAGGCATCTCCAGCATCCCTTCCTGAGTGGGGGACTCCAGCTGTGTCATCTCATACTGTCTGACTTCCTGGTGGCTTTAATTAGCATAAAGGAACTTCTCCTCAGAGGTGGTGTCACACTGGGGCACCACCTGGTGGGCAACCCTCTTTTACACTTGGCG
>NW_020174430.1:2891860-2894772 GCF_003031525.2 Neophocaena asiaeorientalis asiaeorientalis | reverse complement strand
TGGGGGGGGGGGGGGGCTCTGCTGGTGGGGACCCTGAGCATCCTTGGCTGTGACACTGCCCAGGGCACCGAGGCACCGTGCACCTGAGGCCAGGCTGCAGGGGCAGCCCCTCTCTTCTGCAGCTCTCCGGCTCTGCTTGGCTAAGCACAGTGTCACATGCCACTGTCCTCATGTCAGCCTGCAGAGATGGCAGGGGGCCCAGCGAGGGCTGCTCTGGATTGCACTGAACCCCGCATCCAAGCGCTTTGGTCGGTCCCAGCCCAGACTGTGGCGTCCACTGTCAATGCTGGCGATTCAGGACAGACCCCTCCTCCACCAAACCGCTCTGTTCACCAGCACATACTGAGAGCCTGGAGTGTGCTCGGCTCTGTGGAAATCCCGCGGGGAGGGCAGAGTGCGGGGGCAGGTGTGGGATAGGGCAGTGTGCAGGGTCTCTCCTGCAGGACGCCCCTTCTCTGTGCCCCTGAGCCCAGCCCCTGAGGCCTGGCCTGGGGCCCGGGACAGGAGCTCTCCGTCCCTGTGGCTGCCACTCTTCCCTGACCACAGGCCCCAGGCCACTCTCTCTCCACCCAGCTTCCCTGTGCCTGATGGCAGGAAAGATAATGACGCAGTGACCCGATGAGACATAGTTAATGTTAAAGTAATAGAACAATACTGCCTGCCTGTGTTGGGGACTTTGAAATCTCCAGATGAAAGGCCCACGGCGGTGCACGGCCATTATTAGCATTTATGTACTGTATTTCATCTTCAAAGCACTTTGCAAATATTAACTAATGAACACGGAGTACTGTCTTTTTCCCCCTCTAGGACTGGGAGGGGGAGACGCAGATGAGAGTCTCCACTTAAATAGAAACATTGCTCCTTGATGTGGAGCAAAGAAAACCCCATCTCTCGGCAGCATCTGTAGTCCCTCAGGGAGGGCCCTCGGACCAGCCAGTCATAGGCAGCCTGCGAGCCTGCATGTTCCAGCCAGGCCAGTGCAGCCCAGTAGAAGTATAATGTGAGCCAGATACATGATCCCGAATTTTCTAGAGCCACGTTTTTAAAGGGGAAATAGGTGAAATTAGTTTTAATAATTTCTTTAACTCAATATATCCAAGATATTATGATTTCAACAAGTGACATAAATTTACTGAGATACTTTACATTCTTTTGTACAAAGTCTTTGAAATTAGAGTATGTCTCACACTGAGAGCACATCTCAATGTGCACTGGCCACATTTCGTGGGCTCTATGGCCACATGTGGATAGTGGCCACAACAGAGAACAGCACTGATCAAGATGGTCTTTGAATGGCTATGAATGGATAAAGAAGATGTGGTACATATACACAATGGAATATTACTCAGCCATAAAAAAGAACGAAATCATGCCGTTTGCAGCCACATGGATGAACCTAAAGAAGTCAGTCAGACAGAGAAAGACAAATACCACGTGATGTCACTTACATGTGGCCTCTTTAAAAAATGAACTTAGTTACAAAACAAATAGCCTCCTAGACATAGAAAATAAACTTATTGTTACCAGAGGGAATAGAGAGGGTGGGGTGGGAGAGAGAAAAATTAGGAGTTTAGGCTTAACATATACACACTACTATATATAAAATAGATAAACAAGAGGGACCTACTGATGGTACAGATGAACCGGTTTGCAAGGCAGAAATAGAGACACAGATGTAGAGAACAATGTATGGACACCAAGTGGGGAAAGCAGCGGGGGGCGGTGGTGGTGGTGTGAAGAATTGGGAGACTGGGATTGACATGTATACATTAATGTATAAAATAGATAACTAATAAGAACCTGCTGTATAAAAAAAAATAAAATTCAAAAATAAAGAAGGCCCTACTGTATAGCACAGGGAGCTATACTGAATATCTTGTAATAACCTATAATGGAAAAGAGTCTGAAAAAGAATATATATATGTATGTATGCATAACTGAGTCACTTTGCTGTACACCTGAAACTAACAGAACATTGTAAATTAACTCTACTCCAATAAAGGAATTGCTAAAAAGACGGTATTTGAGAAGGAAAGCCCAGAACACGGTAGCTCACAGGGCAGAGTGGGGCAGTCATCAAGTATGAGCCCTAGTCTGACTGAACCAAGCTCACATCCTGATCAGAAACTCACTCTCTGCGACACTGGACCTGTTGTTTAACCCATTCGGGCTTCTGTTTCCTCATGTGTGATGCAGGAGTGTTACTAGGCCCACTGTAGGTTTTATAAGGACTCAGTCAAGCTGTTCTGTGAAGCACAGAGCACAGGACCTAGCATGTAGTAATAGCGCGATGAAGGGTGGCTCTTCTCACCAGAAAGCATGAGCTCCTGTCTCCGGGCCCTGCCTCCATCCCATTCCGTCCTCCAGCATCAGATACCGCCTGGTCCTCATGCGTCTGGTTGGGTTTGGCAGTGGGGTTGATAGATGTGTTCTCTCATCCTCACCCGTGTATGACCCCTGTTCTCCCTGGACGGAGGCTCACGGCTCTGTGTGCCCAGGGCCAGGGGCCCTTGTAGGGTCACGTGGTTGTAGGAGGGAAAGGACAAAGGGGTCTAGAATCGGAAGGTTGCTTCTGCAAGTGCCTTGGTCCTTCAGTTACTTTCCTGTCTATGTAACAGGAACTGTGAACCCCATCCCATCCCAGTAACACTTGCCTACCTGGAGTCTAGCCTCCCTCCAAGGACGCCATCCTCCAAACGAGTTACAATGCCTTCATCCCCGGGCCTTTGCTCACCCCGGTCCCTCTGTCGAGAACCCTCTCGCTCCCCCTCAACCCTCAACCCAGAGGCCCCGTGTCAGCTTTAATCCCGGCACTTGTACGGGTTCATTTGTCTTAGTCGTTCACGGCACGGCAGCTGGAGTGTACCAGCTCCTGAGTGAATGCTCCCGCGACTTTGTAAGTCACGGAGGAG
>NW_020174430.1:2873944-2891804 GCF_003031525.2 Neophocaena asiaeorientalis asiaeorientalis | reverse complement strand
ACACCCAGATCCTGGGTGGTGTCGACTCTCCATCCTGAAGCGCAGCGACTCCAAAGGTTATTGACACCAACAGTTCCTTCACTTTATGCCATTTTAATTAAGCAACGATGGAAGCGTAAACCATCTTATATTTAAATGCATCACTTCTGGAGACATCTTTTCGGCGAGCAGCTTTCCTACGGACGTGCTGTATGGCATTCCTCAAAGCTTCTCACCTCGAGGAGTGGACTCCTTCCTTGTAACCCCAGATATTCTAGTGCAGCAGGCATCTCAGTGCGGGTCTGTGTGACAACCCCACTCCCCAGACATCGGCCCCTCCAGCCTGAGCTGGTGCCGCGCCCCTGCCTGGCTCCCGACTCCCCCCGGGCTTGGCATCGTTCTCTGAAGGATGCACCGAAAAGGACCGTGGCCGGACGATCCGGTCGTGGGTGAGGGAGGGGGTCCTTCTGGGTCCCCAGTGGGTGTCATTATTCCTGCAGAAGCACAAGCATGAGACCGTGAGGGGCAGCTGAGCCCGGGCTGGCGTCCTCACAGAGCTGTCTGTCTCGGCGGTTCTCAGCGCCGCACGCCGGCTGTTCTCGCGCTGGTGCTGACACGGGGCCCCTGTTCCGCATCGGGTTTGAGTGAACACGTTGGATTCCTTCCCCTCCTTGCTCCTCCTCTTCCCTTCTTGCATCTTATTTCCCTGTCTTGGTTCTCATTTCCCTCCCCCTGTGTGAATGTCGGGTGCTAGGGCGACATAAATAAATCACCTGCCTCAATTTTTGTGAGGTCAGCCGGCTCAAGTTGGTCTCTTACTGAGGGTTCCTTGCCTCCAGGAATTTCCTTTGGGGGCCTTTTCAGAGGAAAACACAAAAGCACGACATGCAGCTGCCCCGCTGTGCAGAACTCTGTGCGGGAAAGATAGTGTGGTGGGGAGGGGAGAAGGATTCTTCGGGAGCCCTGAGGTGGCCAGCTAAAGCTGCGAGCCCCTGAAGCATGAAATTTGATGACTCTTATCTTGGTGCGCAGCTCCTGATAGCTGCTGCCGGTCATTCAGTTACCCAGCAACCTCTACAGATGTCAGCAGCGGCCCCTAGCACGGCGTCAGGGTGGAAGGCAGCCTTCCTTGAGCAGGACCTCTGAAACGGCAGCGGACATCCGTCCTGGGAACTCGCCCTGCTGGGACCACTGGGTGCTCTGATTGCTCCCATCAGATGATTGATGTCTCCCTCTACTGTCAGGTTTTGTGGGCCCCCTCCTCAGGTCAGAGAGTTAAGAATGGCTTGGAGAGATTCCAAGGTGATTAAGGAGTTTGGAGAATAAAACCAGCAAAGAAAGGCTAAAGAAGTAGCATCATTCAGCTTGGAGGAGATAAGGCTGAGGGCGATTTAATGACTGTCTCCAAATGTGCAGAAGACTTAGGAGGAGGGAGACAGTCGGCTGCTCTGTGCACCCCGAGTGCAGCAGACAACAGCCGGGCTGGGTGATCCAGACACCAGTTCCGTCCCTTCCCTTAAGTGATCTGTGTGACCTTGGGTACGTCCCTTAGCTCTCAGGGCTTCACACCAGGTGGGCTGCTTCACACCAGGTGGGCTGCTTCACTTCCTGCATTTTTTATGATTCCGTGAGTCATCAGGTTAAAATGCTGGGTAGATTGAAATAGGGCAAGTTTTCACGAGCTGGTGTAATTTTGCCTGGAGACAGGAGAAGCTGCTGAGTTCTCCAAAGGGGCTTTTAAGGCAAGTTCCAAAGATTTTGGTTAGTCATAAAAAGTTGGAAATTGGGATATTTTTGAGGAAGCTGAGGAACTGGACTCTTCAAAGAACTGGATTTTAGGAGTGATATCCGCTTCCATTAAGAAGGACAGGCAGCCAACAATTCTGAGCTCTTTCTTATGACAATATTCCCGTTGACTTCTTGCCATCAGGGAGCACCTATCAGGGAACATGGCCCATCACCAGGTCAATGCTGATGGCAGTTGAGCTCTGCAATCATTTAAATTATCCAACATGTGGCTGGGACTGGACAGCAGGGTGTCCAGGCTCTGATGCTTGTCTAAAGTGGGCAGGCCAGTGGGCTGGGTAGGTGACACCCCAGGCGTTCTGGTTCTTATCTGCCGGGGAGGAAAGACTTCCACTGTCTCTTAAGTGTGGTGACTAGGGCCTGTGAATTAAGCTGACAAGAGGTTAACAAGAGAAAAGCATACGCATTTTACTTGATGTTAATACTTTTATGTGACACTGGGGGGCTTCATAGAAGTGAAAACTCCAAAAAAAATGGTTAGACTCCGGGGCTTATATACCATTTTAACAAAGAATGATAAATTGTGGAGACATGATAAAACGAAGTAATAGGGGACTTGGGCTAGGGACAGTAAGTTGTGGGACAGGGACAAGGAAGCTAACATTTGGGGGAAACTAGTGGAAGATCAAGGTGGTTTTAGTGGGTCTGTTTGTACAGGTCATTTCGGTGCCAACTCCCAGACTCTGGTGATAAGAATATTCTTCCCCTCCTAGTACATGGAAGTTTTCTCAGGGAAATGTCATGTCCTGCTTTTAGGTAGAAACAGGGAGGGCAGAGATCCCTGCCTGCACCTGCTGTTTCTCAAGTGCCTTCAGCTCAAAATAGCTGATATACCAAAGTGGCATATTTGGGGGTGGCATGTCCTGAACCCCTTCACATTCTTCCTACAAAGGATGGTGCAGCAGCTGGGGGACACAGCTGCACCTCCCCCCTCCCCACCCTGTCTCCCCAGTCCAGAAGGAAGTTCAGCATCTCTTTTGGTCCACAGTTTCCCTAAATATATTTCCACAAAGGTTGCTGTTGGTCTTTTGTAAAAGAATCTCAGCTGCTACGTAGTCCAAGGTGGCATTGCCCATGGTCACCTGCAAGACCAGGCCAGGGGTGGGCGCAAAGAATGGCCCACGTACCCAGGTGCCCTGACAGTAGAAGCAGGTGTTAGTTAGAGGAGTCAACAGCCTCCCTGATGAGTCCCAACTACAAAGGCAATATATCCTAATTAACTGCAAATGCCTTGCTCATCAAGCTGTCAGCACTGGGCTCTAATGTCTGTACTTCTAATGATGCATTTGATTAGAAGGTAATTTTATTCACTGGGTGGCAGTTGGACCTGTTTGGTGAGGGTTTCTTTCCCTTCCTCTTTCCCTACATTTTCTCTCCCATTGGAAACATTTCTAAAATTATGATGTCCCAAACTGTCTAATGAGTAAGGAAATAAATCTACAAAGCAATGTCACCATGTCTCCTCGACACCAGCCTGCGTGTGTATTTGTGTGTGTGTTGTGTTATGTGATGGAACCAAGTGAGGAGTTTTTCTAATTTCTCATCTTTCTCATTGGGGTCCACAGCTGGAACCTCTTCTTTCACAGCCTAATATTCTCTTCATTCCAAGTCCTAATTATTGACGTGACTTCACACACGTCACATTTTGCAAATGGGATCCGTGTTCTTTTATCTCATTTACGTCTCACAATCAGCCCATGAGACAATCGTGCCTCTGCTGAAGGACCTGAAACTAAGAGATTAGTCACCGGTCCTGGGGACCCCGTCCCTCATCAGTAACCCAGGAATTCCAAACCAAATCTCAGAGTAAGTCCTGGGCTTTGTCTACCAGGCTGTATGCACCTTTTCAAAGAGGAGTTTTATCTTTTCTCCTTGGAAACCAAGCATGGGGCTGCCTGGCACTGGTAACTTGCTTTTGCTGGAGGACATCTAGGGAACAGCCAAGTTCCTGGGCCACGTGTTCTGCTGTGGCAGCAGAAGGTGATGAAGGTGACTCAGAGCCCAGACTCCGGGGTGAATCCAGGCACCCAGTGAGCTGTGCTTTGTCTCCACCTCTCGCTCCTACACCCTATTCTTCGTGACGGTGCTGTCTGGTCTCCTCTCACCAGGTCTGGAGCCTCGTGCCTTATGTGTCCCGCTGATCTGATTCCATTGCCCTCTTCTTACTTTTACTAACAGTAGCACTAGCTAATCTCCAATGAGGGCTTACTGCTTGCATGGTCTTTACATGTACCATTTCATGTAACCTACATGTAGTGGAGGCACAGTACTACCTGAGGGAAGCCGTCCTGTCAGCCAGTTACAAGAGTCCCCCAAGGTCACAGGGTGGTCAGTAGAGGGGCTGCACATCCCACTTCAGGGCCTGAGGTCTCCATCGCCACCCGCGTTAATCAGCTTACTGCTGGTAGCTACGTGCCGTGCTCTGCACTCAGCTAGGTGCTATGAGAGACGCCGAAAGAGAAATACACAAGTTTTAACTTGAGATCCCGGAAGGAGAGCGCTTTTCTAAATTACAATTTAATGTTTGCATGTCAAGACATCACACATTTTCACTGGGGAATCTCAAAACCGGGCCTGAGTGAGGAGTGATCTCAGCTCTCAGACCTTCTCCTTTTTTTTTTTTTTTTAATATTTTTTAATTAAAAAAAAATTTTTGGCTGCGTTGGGTCTTTGTTACTGCGCGCGGGCTTTCTCTAGTTGCGGCAAGTGGGGGCTACTCTTCATTGCAGTGCACAGGCTTCTCATTGCCATGGCTTCTCTTGTTGCAGAGCACAGGCTCTAGGTGCATGGGCTTCGGTAGTTGTGGCGCATGGACTCAGCAGTTGTGGCTTGCGGGCTCTAGGGCGCAGGTTCAGTAGTTGTGGTGCATGGGCTTAGTTGCTCCGCAGCATGTGGGATCTTCCCGGACCAGGGATCAAACCCGCGTCCCCTGCATTGGCAGGCGGATTCTTAACCACTGCACCACCAGGGAAGTCCCTCAGACCTTCTTTTTCAGCTGAAGGTCAGGAAGGTTAAGTGGGTTTGACTTGTGTGGTGTGTGGATTTGGTCCCATGTCTTGGGGCTCCTGGGGCCAATCTACTCCCCACTTCACTACTCCCGCTGTCTGTAGTCATCAAGACAGGGGGACAGCTCACTACACCCATCTCCTGGGAACTTCTTTATCTCAGAGGTTTCATCCCTAACTACCCTCTAGGTGGTCCATTATCCTTCCACGAAACCTCCATTTAAAGGGAAACCATCTAAAGTGTTAGGACCTCGAGGAGAAAGCCCGTGACCTTGCCTTGCTTCGCACCGCACTGCCTTCCTGATATCCTCTTGTGCAGGGAGTCTGTGGCGTCCAGGCATACAGCCCCGTATTAGTAAGTCCATTAACAGAGGTGTGAAAGCAGCCTGCACACCCACCCTCTGAGCAGAGGCAGGTCGCACATATTAATCGGAGGCTCCTAGACTTACTTACTGCTCCCTTTCCTCTCTCTTTTCTTAACTTTTCAACATTTCAGAAACAGTCATGATAATGATCCCAGATCATCAGAGCCATGGAGCGGTACCCTGCAGCCCCGGGACATGCCACCGTGAAGAAGGGGGCACTCTGCGAAAGGGGCTCCACCTCCTCCGGGTGCACTGAGACAGGCGGTTGGGCTGAGGTGGGGCGATCGTGTGCACACCGTCCACTTTTATGATGCCCTTGATCGTGTGGAATTAACTTACAGAGTTAATGCCAAGCATCCTAGACACGCCGAGTGCTTGTGAAATTCATGATCTCATACCCTAAGCAGGTTTGAGTTGGGCGGGTGCCCAGTGGGGTCAGCCTCTTGCTCCAGTTCTGGTTCAGAGTCTGTGCTTCGTGCTTGGGTCAGCACCCTCCCACCCCGGAGACCTCAGGGAGGAGGGAGGGGATGCGGCCCGGTAGCCGCCCTGAGGGAACAACCCAGTACACGCCAGGCCTCGGGCTGGGATGACATTGAGTACCCGTGTGTCCCCAGGTCCCGCCACCTCCGTGCCACATCTGCACCAGGACGAGGGTCTCCCTTTCCACTTAGTTTGGAAAGTGCCCTTTCCATCCTTCTGCCAACATTCACCGCGTTCTTCATTCAGCCATCTCCCCCTGCAAAGACTGTGTGTGCTCAGCACCTGCTGGACCCCACGACCCTGTGAGGGGCGCTGCAGGTCACATGCATCTTCTAATCCTATGAACTGACCTTTTCTCCCCCATTTTGGATAAAAATCTTAGCAGGGAATTTTTGTGAAATATCGAATATAGCCAAGGCACTGCCCTGGAGACTCAAGCGAGAGTCCATGCAGTGGCTGTGCGCATTAGGTGAGGAAGTTGTATATTCACACAACAAAACTGCCGATGCAGGATACATGCGCTGCACGCAGGAAAGGGTTTTGGGGGTTTATTAACAGGATTGAGCATGCGAGGTGGGCTGGTCTGGGAAGGCTGCTTGGAGGAAGTGAGACCGAGGAGGAGCCTTAGGGATGTGAAAACCTCTATTCACCATCTCCCAGGCTTTAGGGTCAGAACAGTCTTCCGAAAGTGAATAATTTTAACTGATGCCGCGTGTCGTGACCTTGCCCAGGCACTATGGTAACAGCAACTATTTTTTTTTCTTTTTTAAAAGAAAATGGAAGAGATATGGGAATATATGTATATGTATAACTGATTCACTTGGTTATAAAGCAGAAACTAACACACCATTGTAAAGCAATTGTACTCCAATAAAGATGTAAAAAAAAAAAGAAAAGCAATTAAACAGGCCCAGTCGGAGTCCCTGGGGTACCCTTTGCTGCCCCGTTAGTCCCCTGGGCTCGCTCCCAGCTCGCCGGGGATGAAGCCTCTTCTGGCTTTCTGGATGTTTCTCTCAGAGGAAGATATCTGGGGATGAGGTGCAGAAACTTACTGAGAGTTATGGGGTGTCCCCAGGACACTTTGGCTTTCAATTGAGACCCCTGCCCATAAAAGTCTGCGGAAATGTGGAGGTTTGGCTTCAGAAATTAAGGGCTGTCACTTTACCCTGATTTCCTCTTCCTGAGCCTGTTCTTGTGGCTTGGCCAGAGGCAGAGGAGAAGGGATATTTCATGGGGACGGGTTCAAACAGCCTCTACACGTGCGCTGCTATCATTTTTCATGGGAAGCCTCCCGAGTGCGCGCTGAGGGCCCCCGCAGGATCCAGTCTCCCTCCATAAATTCTTGAGAAGCCTGGTGCGGCGGGCAGCAGGAGGGGCTGCCCGACGGGGTGAGGGAGCGAGACAGTGGCTGGAGCACCCAGAAAGGGAGGCCCCGCGGGGCAGGGCACCCTGGGGCTCCATGCACATCCGCCCGGGTGCTGCTGGGCGTCAGTGGGCGGATCAGGGCCCGCCCACCCCAGGAGCAGGGCGGACCCTGTGAATGAAGAGGAAAGTAGTGTCTGAGATTCCGTTTCCGTGAGGTGCGGTGGGAAGAACTGGAATTAGAAGCAGAAAGCCTGGGATCTAGTCCCATTTCCCGAAGTGCTTCTGCTGCGTGACCCTCCAAGTTTAACCTCTGCAGCCTCACCAGATCTCACCCGGGCTGTTTCTGCTTGTAGACTGGGGGCGACGATGCCACGATCACCTCCTAGCGTTCTCGGGAGGGCCACGCCAGCGGCTGGTCTGAAAGTGTTTTGTACAATGCAGGGCCGTACAAATGAGCGGCATTTATTGCAGGGTCACCACAGCAACTGCAGAAGTGGAAGCCGGTGATGGGGTCGTAGTCACCTAATCTGCTACTCTCACAGCAGAACAGTGAGTGCCAGACTCCTCAGCACTTACTCAGAGCTGTGACCATAATTAATAAGTGGGGTCCCTCCCATCCCGAGGGCAAAGGTCCCCTAATAATGACGAGAGCCTCAGCTAAGGAGCTGAGTAACCCCCAGCCCAGCTCTCCAGGCGCAGTCCCCTGGGTCCTGGCAGGAAATGGACCCTGGGCATTGGGCTCCGACCCAACTTCCCTTTGCAGTGGTTGCAGATCCCAGCTCCTGCACCGCGGGAAGCCGTAGATGGAGGGATTAAGTCCAGTTTGTTGCCTGGATCCCGATGAAACTGTCCTCACTGCTCCCCGTGGTGAGAAGAAAGCTGTCCGGGGGAGGCAGGCGGCTTCCTGGCTACTGTCTGGCTTTGCTCCGCTGGTGGGCACAGACATCCAGACAAGGCCACGGGGATCCTGGCCTACGGTGAGAGGGGTGGTGGGGTGGAGAACTGCTTTGTCTTCTCCCCTTGCTTTAAAATCCTGTGCTTTTCTGAGCAGTTCTTAGCTTGCTGGCCAAGCTGCACAGCCACCGATATATTTAAACTTTCGCTATTAAAAATCTCAGCAGCGTCTCCCAGGAGGGAATTACCTCCGCGATCCAAGTAAGGCAGGTGCCCGCTCGAGATGTGTGCGATTCGTGTCCCAGCAAAGACCCCTCTCTTTTCCAACTGGGAGCTGGCAGTACAGAGGCCTATCACTGGAAATAGACGCATTTATGAATTTCAACATCCTATTAGCGGTGATGATCTGACAAAATCACAAGAATGGAGATATTTGGGTGCACAGCTGACAGATGATTTATGTGCTGAAATGTCACGAGGAAGAGTGTGTCTCTTCCAGGTGCAGCCGGGGGGTGGGCGATCCCGGCACCGTGACCCAGGGTTGCCCCCCGACCCCCAGGTCACGGGAACCCTTCGGGGCACCTGTCAGGCAACGACACAAACAGCAAGCGGGCTCGGGGTTGGGGAGGGCTTATGAGGACGCCCCCAAACCCCTACCGCTGCTCACGCCGCAGCCTCCTTGACACGGGTTTGGGCCGACGCAGGCGGAGTAGCCAAGGTAAATTTCCTTTGCCTCCAATGTAATAGTTTAACTGGAATTGATAAAATGAAATATATTTGGAACCACTGTCCATCCTGGTGAGGTGGCATCACGACAAGAATGTATTGAGATATGAATGTCTAAGTGTGGAGGCTGGGGACCCTCGGGGCATCCCCAGACCCAGGCCCTGTTCACTGCCTGATGGGATCTGGGCTCCCCGGGCCCTGGTGACTATGTATCCAACCTCTTCTTCCCTCACTTCCCCCCAGAGCAGACAGTTTCTTCGCTTGTTATTGGCTCTGATGCCTTCCCAACTCCATCCATAAGAGGAAAATTGAATTGGTCCCATTAGCTTGATTTTAGTAGCCATGGAGAAGGTAATGGACTCCAGCCTTGCTGCATTTAATCTAGACGTTAAAATATTGCATGTGGTTGACCTACATCACTGCCACGAGTAGGAAGCATACAGCTAGGGGCGTGGGCAGCCTTGCAGGTCACTGGAGACCCTGTTTGTGAAATAGCTGGTTAATTAAGGGGAGATGGTCACCAAGTCCAGATGGAATTCCCTCAGGTGTATAAGGAAAAGGTTGGGAAGAGAGTTTGTCACCGCTGGCTCTTTTCAACCATCACAGTTCAAGAATAAACAGAAGGGAGCTTAGTCCCGGCTGGAATGGAGTAAACAGATCGCAGCATTTTAGATCCGAAGCCTCTAGCTCTGTGGGTCAAGAGCCATGCCTGCCCGGTTGACTGCCTACCCTCAGGGTCCATTCCAGTGGCTGTCGGACAGGCAGCGGCTGGGAGTGGGCTGGAGAGTTGGAAGTGTTTGTTGAAGGAACCATAGGGTTGGTAGAGAATTTTAGGTATATCCAGTCTATCTGTTCCTCAGCTTTGTTATCCTACTTGTAGAGGGCTCTGCAGACAACCCACAAAGTTTCAAATCCAAGCTTTGCCGCTTAACTGCTCTGTAACCTGGTGCAAGTAACTTAAGCTCTCTATGCAGTTCCTCATCTGGAAAATGTCCTAATAATACATACTTCATAGGGCTGATTGTGGAGTAAATGACTTTTTGCATGAAAGCTCTTTGAAGATTATTTACTATCTATTTAGTTATAGACACAAGATTACTTAATATCTATCTAGCTGTAGAAGATTTAGTTACAGACTCCAGTGTTAATTGTTGTTGTTAAGTGATGTTTCCATCTTGCTTTTCATTATTCTAACCTTACACCTAATAAAGATGTGAAACTCCACCTTATAAAGTGTTATTTGCTATGACTTAAGGTACTTTTTCTTATACTGAACTCCATCAGTTACTCCATCAAAACTACCCTGGTGGCCGTGGATAGGTGTCTGTCCTCTGTGGACCGAGGTTTGCTTTGTTGTATATGATGCGGAGGCTGAACTAGACCATCTCTAGAGGGCTCTCAGCTCCTGCAGTAGTTGTGTCCACGATGGCTGCAGTCACATCACAGGACACGTATTTTGTTGCTAGGCGCTGGTTTACCTGCTTTACTTGCGTTAACTCATTTAATTCATACAATAATCCCTTTAAGGAAGTTAATATTCATGTCTTCACCCTAACGATGAGGAAGCTGAGGCCCAGAGAGGTCAACTTGCCAAGGTCACCCAGCCAGTAAGTGGAGCAGCCAGTATTTGGACCTAGAGGAGACCCCCTGAGCCTATGGAGCAGAATCAGAACTTCTGCGGTTTTCTGTTACTATGGTTTTACGAATCTTCCTGAACGCAGGGTGAATCTGGAAATCAGAGTATCTCTTCTCTGTTGGCTTTATGCAGTGATCTGACCTTGGTATCAAATAATATTTTCCAGCCATAAATAGCAAAGCACATGACTGCCCAATAAAGGGGAGAGTGTTTGCTCCTGGGAAGATGCCATGATGGTAACAAGAATAATGTTCGTTTACAGAGCACTCGTGTCCCCCAGGCTCTTCATAGCCGTCCTAATTAGGCAGCCTGTTGACAGCATCCCAGAGAGATGACTGCAGACGTTTGTTTCAATGCCTCGCCGCCATGAAACTTAGAAGTACCTTGAGCCTGGGACGGAGGGTCGGGGAAGAGGTACAGGAAAGCTGCAAGGCCGAGCCCAGGAGACTGGCTGATAGGGAAGAGCACCTCATGAGCCGGAAGGGCAGCCCTTGGTCCAGTTCTCTCTGGAATGTGTAAGTCAACAGCTAATTACTGGGAGGGCTCCGTTTGTATTTTTACTGCTATATTTACATTTTATGAAACCATCTGGTATCATTAATATGCTCAAAGTCAGTTTGGTTTTATTTGTAGTTTTACAGCAAAAGGAAAAAGCTCCTTCTTCCCCGAGTGGGAGAGACCCAGGCCTGGGGGAGGAAGATGTCCGGCGTGGGTGCGCCCTGGGCTGGAACAGTGACCTCAGGCAGGCGGGATCCGGGCCGGCTCCCGGGGATGCTGGCGGCTCCCTGGCAGGCTTGGTCACTCGGAGGGCAGCGAGGTGCTCCGAGCTGAGGGATAATCTGTGTCTCTGGGACATGGCGACGTGCTCGGAGTTGTGCAGTAACAGGTTGAGGAACAGGAGAACGAGCTCACCAGCTGCCCTTTCCGGGCACGGAGCTGCGGTGAGTTGGCCAAGACGTTGCTGCCTCCAGTCAGGCCCACCTGTGGGCCTCCCAGGGGCCACACACACAGAGGGGACCTACCAGCCCCTTGTCCTTTTCCTCTTGTCCAGCTTCCCTAGGACACAGCCCAGTGGCCCGCTCGGCGGTGCCCTGGGAGACCAGAAGCCACCTCCGGCCACTCTTGGCTCAGGGACTGATAGCAAAAGGCTGCTTCCCCGTCTCAACCCTAAGTAGCAGCTGCTGGAGGATTACAAAGCCTTGGACCTTCTCGTGTTCATCGTAAATGTTATCTCAGCTGGGCAGTTCTTGCAAATGAGCTCTTCACCCTCCCCTTCCCCCCCGGTCCCCACTGCCGCCACCCTACCCTCTACCCAAATGAGCGCGGGCAAGACCAGGGCCTACGAGTGGAGCACGTTATCTAGACTGCAGCTTACTGGCCATGACGGTGGTGTTCCCAGACTGACTTCCTCTGGCTTAACGCTTGGATGCTAATGGCAGGAACTGGTGGGTCAGATGTGGCAGAGGGACAGCCTTCCAAATCGACATGGCACAAGTTAGCAGCCTGGAGCTCCAGTTTTAGGTGGGCTCCTGGCTCTGTAAGTAAGTACAGGCAATCCTTTTTTTTTTTTTGGACAATGGAAACATCGTTCTGCTGCAGAAAAACTTGTACTTCATAACTGTCTACAATCGTACCCTGCAGGTTTCAGAAACACAAAACCAAACCTTTCATTGATTCCGTTGAAAAATAACCGTCGTTTCTTTCTCTAAGTGCTCCCTGGTGCCGTTTCTTCCCTCTGACCCCTGTCTCCGTGGTTTCCTGACTCTGCATCCGTCTCCCACCCAGTAGTTTTCTCTGCGTCAAGATGTGAATGGGGGAAGGATCAGAGGCTTTGAGCAGGAAAAAGAGACAAATGAGCACAACAGAGCAGAAGTACTGCGCCTTCTCCCAAGTATTGCCATTTCTTGGAACCTGGATGGAGTGTTTTATCCTTCCTTTCCTGCTGCGGGTCCTACTCCTTGCGGCACCCCCTGGTGCCCCAGAACTAGTCCTAGAGACCTTCCTGCACAAAGCAGGCTGCTGCCTGAAGTAACTCCCACATCTGAAGCCCTTGCACCACGCAGGTGGGGACCAAGGACAGTGGTTAGGCTACCAAGCTCGTTGAACAGGTGTTGGAGGGTCAAGAACCTCCTTCAGGGGCCGGGCCTGGTCTGGTGCTCCCTGAAGATGACCCTGCGAGGTGCCGTCACTCACTCCCACCTGAACTGGTTCGGGCCGCGCTGCCCACCTCTTGGCAGGACACTGCCCTCTGCTCCGACGCTTGTGGTCTCGAGGGAGGGGGAGGTCTGGCATTCCCCAGGGGACGGGACACTGGGGCCCGGGGAGGGCCAATCCGGTGCTCTGACCCCCACACAATCCCGAGTCCTTCCCACCCCGCTCTGTGGTCCCTCCTGTCGCCGCGCAGGTGTCACCGCACAGCCTGCATTTGATGAGTGACGTGCATTCGTTCATCCCCGGCCCTCCACACCTCCATGCATGTCCATTTTAATTCTCTCCTCCTCCTTTTGGCATCTAGTTTATTTTGTATATAAACTGCTGATGCAAATGTCCAAAATAAATTATGCTGAATAATAGATGAAGACAGCTACATAATTTATAACGCTGAAGCCAGACAGAGCCGGGGGGCTGTGCTGAAGCCCGTGGCCCCTCCTCAGCGGCTTACGGCTGCCGGCTGGCCGGTGTTCACAGCCTTCAGGCTAGAAACCACCAGGGTCAGGGGTCCGTGGTGCAGAAGCTCTTCCTGGAGGTGTATGCTCGCCCCTGGCGTGGACCCAGGCCCCCTGCCCAGCAGCAGCCCGAGGGGATCACAACCACAGAAGCAGTAAATGGTGTGCCAACTACCGCCCATCGGGAGGCCCCCAGCCCCTGCCCTTATGGCCACCCTGCTGCTCGTTTTCTCCTTCGCGCCTGGGCTCCGGCTGTTTCAGCTTCTCCTCAATCATCTCTTCTCAGACTCCACTGCTGGCTTCAACTTCCCAGCTTGGGACAGTCTCAGGGAAGAAAAAATGGATGAGCATTCTAATACTTGGTCAAGGAATAAGGCCACAGCATGCCAAGGTGCAGGGTGACACGGAATAGAAATGCTGTCCCTGCAGCCACTTTTGTGGCCAGAACATGACTGGTTTGTGCAGGATCTAAAACTAGACAGCAGTTTCAGGCCATGACAATAGTTGCTGAATGAGTTCAGATTCTCATTTGATTCCCAGCTCTGGCACACTTGGAATTCTGAGCTGTGTAATTTTTTGCTGGGGGTGGGAGGCTGTCCCATGCATGGGATGTTAGCAACATCCCTGATCTCTGCCCAGTAGGTGCCAGTAGAGCCCCAGCCCCCAACTGTTACTGCCAGTGATCGATTTCTCCAGGCGTCACCCCTGTCCTGCATGAGCACGCTTGTCCCGAGTTGCTGACCGCTGAGCCATGTAACCCCAGGTGTCTCCATCAGGGTGACTTAGAGCCAGATCCTCATATCTGCCACAGCGGGGTCATCTGGGGGCTGTGAGAAATGCAGGTTTTCACATCAGACCCAGACCGACTGAATCAGAACGTCTGGCTGTGGGACCCGGGAGTTTATTTTTGGGCAGGTGATTCTTACTTGGGCTGGAATATGAGAAACACTACACGGTAGCCACTTGAATCTTTTTAGTTAACTGAATTAACGTCAGTTTCTCAGCCTCTGCAGCCATGTTTCACGTGCTCTGTAGCCACATACAACTGGTGGCCATTAATCCCAGCTGGGACATTTCTAGAACATGCTCATCACTGCCAAAAGTTCGGTGGGACTCACTGTTTTCTACCACGGTGAAGTGCTGCCAAAATGTGGACGCCTCCAAGGATCGTAAGACCGTCGCTTTTGCTGTCAGCCAAGTCTCATGGAGTGTGCGCTCGCTACCTTATGGCGGTATGTAGCTACATATAGAAGCAGATTGAGGGAAGCACATTTCTTGCTTTAGACTTGCAAATAAGATAGGCTCTGGGAGCTAAGCGCTTTAATCTATCTATGGAAACAGTCAAGGCAACTGGGTAGAGAAGCGTAACGTTTGGGGCAAAATGCATAACACAGAACAGGCCTAAATCTTACTTTAAGGCAATACATTAGGTAGGGAAATAAAAGCTATCACAGGTTCACTCCTACTGCATGGATAATAAAGAGATACAGGCTGGGGTGTCAGGTACTTCGCTGGGGGCACCGGGCTCTATGGTGGGATGATGGAGGCTCGCTCCTTCTGTGGCCTCTACTAAGAGCCCATGGACAACTGATGAACTCAGATGAAAGACCCCTGAGGACCTCTTTGCAGGCTTCTTACTCTATCAAACTCTTGGAGTTCAGCAGCTCCAGAGAAAAGCATAATGATCCTGATAGCACCAAGATTCCAGGCCGTCCTTGGAGTAGGGCAGGCTGTTCCACATGTGCTGCTGCTTCTCTGCCCTCTGCTGTGCCAGCCGCAGACATCACTAGTTAATCCTCCTACTGCTTCCCTTGGATCTTTTCGCTTGGAGGCAGACAGTGCCAGTCACTCTAGTTTACACCCACAGGAGGACACCAGCTCACTGTTGTCTTCAGATTCTCTTCCTGGCCTCTGTTTCTTTTGGACACCTTTTCCATACAGTAGCAGTTCTCCTTTAGTGACTCAGGCAGTGTTTCTTGGCTTCCTGAGGCAGTCACTTAATGTCTACTGTCCTTGCTCCTTCTCAGTCATCAAACCCTGTATTATTTCAGCACGAATGTAATTTGCCCTCCCCGAGAAGTCCTCAGACACAAGTCACCATCAGAAGTGCTCCTGGACTGCGTTTCAGCAGCTTGCCTCCAATTTGGATTATACCAAACCTGGAATCGTCTAGAATGTATTCTCAACTAAAAATAAAATAAAACATAAGAAAAACACACTTCCACCCGAGCCTGCAGTGGTTTCAGCAAAACCTCCTTGGCAGGTACACAGTCCTGGGTGAAACTGGCATGGTGAGGAAAAGGCTTAAGCTTCTGCCAGAAAGCCCGGCAGGTGCAGGGATTTGTCCTGGCCTCGCTCATCTCCCCGAGACACGTTGGGCAAAGGCTTCACTGAACAAGAAGATGCAAGAGTGCCGACCCTCTTGGCCTGCCCGGCCAGCTGGCCCAGCACCCACCCCCCGGGATGATGCTTCCTGCTGCTGTCGGCACTCGAGCTGGGCCGGCGAGGTGACCGCAGTCTGACTCCTTCCCCTGGTCAGTTCTCGGGTTCCCCGGTCCTGTGAAGAACATCCTCCTCTCGACACCCCTCTTCCCCTGCCACCCCATGCTCCGTTGCGCTTAAACTAGAAGTATTTGAAAGCACGAGAACAGAGAGTGAACTTCCGGTATGCTCCTTTGCAGGGGCCCCCGGGGTCCACGGGTCGAGAGCTAGATACTGGGCCCCTAATTCTACCCGTGGGAAGGGGAGAAAAGACGAGTAATTTAAAAGATGAGGTTCACTAACCGGTTATTTGTTTATGGGGGAGGTCAGGGGGCAGCAAGGGGCCTGGGGCAGCAGACCGGGCCCTGGAAAAGTGTAGTCAGGAGAGATCGTCAGGGTCGACTAGAAACCAGAGGGACAGCGTGTTTGGTGAAAGTAGGCTACAGACCTAAAGGTGAGGGGCTGTTCCTGTTCTCTGAAAGAAAATGACCAAGTTCCTGCGAAGAGGAGGGATGTGTGTAATCAGCTCATTTGGGTGGAAAAGTGAGTGAGTCTTCAACAAAATCTGCAGATTAAACTGGCTTAAGCCACGTGCCCTGGTTAGCTTTATTTCTGAGACACACACAGTATTTACTTCTAGCTATATACATATTTATACATTTATTTGTACAATATGTATTTATACGTAGACGACATATTTGTTTGTATATCAATTACCTATATACACACATCTATGCATATGAGCACGTATATTTATTTGTATATAAATTCATATATTAATAACACAATAAAAAGGCTTGACTGTAAAATATATGCGTATACATATTTGTACATGTAAATACGCATATGTACAAATTGTTACGTGATAATCAAAAAGGCACAGTCTTTGTATTCAAATAGTTCTCTTGAATTCCGTTCTGTCACTTAGGGAAGGTGTTCCCTTGGGTGGATTATTTAGTTGAGCCTTAACTTTCTTACTGAAATTAGGAGTAATGATAATAATAATAATACATGTAAATTTCATACAGTTACGAGGAATAAGGTAACGAATATAAAACACGCCCAGTAGGTGACAAGTGGTGGACACAGCTGTTTATTTAACTACCATCCCCACTACTACAGCTGGGTGGAGAGCTCATCTCTCGTTCTCTTGGGCAGATGGTGGACATCAGGGCAGAGCAGGCGGCCTTTCCGTGTGCGGCGTTCCTACCAAATCCATCCGCCTTCTACCATCCACAGGGTGCATAAGGGATTTTTTTTCCTTTAATCAAGTTGCTTCTGTTGCAGGAATGACTCATTTCTGTGTCCTACCTGGAAACACGGGGTGTAAGTGACAGCTTGTAGAACCGTTTCAGGGAGGTGTTGATGACAGACAAAGGAGACCTTCCTAAGAAAGCCACCCCCGGAGGGGGTGAGTGCCGCGTGACGAAAGGTCCTTCCGCAGAGGCTGGGCGAGGCTGTGTGGGAGTTCACACGCCCCACGAGGACACTGCGTGTTTTCTGAGGTCCCCTTGCAGCAGAAAAGCCCCATGCTCCGGATTTTTAAGACGCTGCCTTCTGCACGTGGTGTGCTCTGGTTTCTGTGTTACCTGCCACCTCCCCCGGCGACACGCTCCGCGCCCGCTCTGTTCCTCGCATTCCTCAGTTACAAGGCCCTGGAGGGACCCAGTAGTGAGGAGGTGAGATTGCATTCTGAGGAAATGGGTGAGCCGAAATGGAGCTGGGATTGCACTCGACAGGGCAGCCGGCTTCATTTAGCGGCCTGAGCAGTGTCTGATTAGGAAAAGACAGCGATCCAGAACAGAGGCTGGGCTGCTCTCCTGGTGACAGCGGGGGCGGGCGGCTGCTGCAGGAGGCCACGGGGACCTCTGCGCTCAGGCCCGGCCCCCACTTCCAGGCTAGCTCCCCGGGTGAGCAGAGCGGACGGGCCGATGCCATTCGGCCCCTGCAGTCTGTTGTCTGGAAGCTTCCTTCCAGGTGAATTTCTCCTCCCGCCCCTCTAAGCCTCACCCGGGCCATTTCTGACAGATATGTCTCTTAACCAGCCTGGAGATAGAAAAGCGTGTTCCTAGGGCCCTGGGAACAGAACACGGGCTACACTGAGCATTGAGCCCAGAGCCGATGGTGGTAAAGGGACATTAGGAAAGTGACGTATGATGTACATTTGGAACATCCCCAGGACCATGTGTGCCGCCTGCGAGGACAGACAGTGAGTGACCTAGGAGCGGGGGATACAGCACAAGCAGCAGCTGGAAGTTGATCTTGGGGTCCTGAGATTCCAGCCTGGCTCCCAGTGACCTCACCACCCCAAAGAGATGGTGCCAATGGAGTTCTTAAAGCCTCCGTCACTGTACCTCCCTGTCCCTGTCCCTGTCTCTCTTTCTGTCCCTGTCACTCTGTCTCTTTATCTCCCCGTCACACACACACACACACACACACACACACACACACACACAC
>NW_020174430.1:2851857-2873744 GCF_003031525.2 Neophocaena asiaeorientalis asiaeorientalis | reverse complement strand
TCCCTCTTTCTCTCTCCGTCCCACACACACACACACACACACACACACACACACACACACGTTTGCGCACGCGCGCGCGCGCGCGCGCACACACACACACACACACACTCTCAAAATATGACCTTTTCTTGAACTCCTTTGTGCTTCAGAACGAACCATCAGCCTGGAAGGAAGATCCTGATGGCAGCTGAAGCCTTTCCCATCTGTAAAAAAAGGTAGAAATATTTAGAGAGAGAGCTAGGTGTTTTTGTGTCTACGGCAGGTTCAAAGATATGTGCTTATGCCATTCTAAAGGCAGCCTTGACAATTTTCACATGAAAAATGTCACAGGAGTTTGAGATTCTGTAATTATCTATTTATGCGCTGTGGAGGCTGGATGAGGAGGCCAGAGATTGCCTCATTTGCCGGCGGGACTGCTGTTCATAAGTAAGTGTAATGTGACACACACCCTAGATTGGTTCACAGGGATGGTAAAATTAGTTATGTCACATCTGAAAGCCACTTTACATTCATAGGTCATAAACCGAGAGGAAAAATAACCAAAAGTTTCAGTATTCAATTTGTTTACTCCGAGCCAAATGCAGCCTCTTAAGCTGATGAGAGCAGGGTGGAAGGGAGAGAAAAGGCTTTTAGAAGCTCACTTTAAAAGCTCAAAAGTGTCTGGGACATTAAATAGCTGTTAAAAGCTCTAGATGGATAATTTAAGTGTAAATGAGTATGAACTCTATGGATTAAATTTGCCTTAAAATACCAGTCTGAAAAATTAAGGAAAGACTATTTGAGACAAACACAGTTTGCCTTTTTTCAAAACCTGAACATTTTGAAAAAATTATTTCGAAGTCTCAACGAAAGCTAAATGCAGCTGGATTTAACTGCCCCTCATGATCTCCCCATTAAAAGCTACAATTCAGTAATACCTATACCCACATTGAAATAAGTACATGTGTTTATACACACACCGCATAAAGTGTACGGATATAGTCTAAGCTTTAAAAACCTTTTTCTGTCAGAAATGATAAGAAATATGTATATATTTATACGCAAAAAATATATATATTTACATATATATATATATGCAAAAGTTCAGCCTGTGAATCTGAAACTGTAGATTAGAAAAAACTTCACAGTTTGATATACTGGTTCATTTTATCCTTTTGGGTACTGTTATTCTTATGATTAAAATTGTAATATTATACCCTCATAGTATATTTTGCCCCCAAATTATGACTGAAGTTCCTCACTTTGCCAAATTAATGTGTGAAGAATATCTGTGCTTCCTTCTAAGTATACTCGTATTGGAAATAACGTTACTCTGATATACCAAGTTTTCAACCCTAATTATAACCTGTGTCTTTCTACATTGTGTTCATCACGCAGAGAAGTTACACATGAAAACGTGTCTTTTTAATTATTCATCATTATTATTATCATTATTGTTCTATTAAAGCCATTTTTTCCTTGATTTTAATGTGATTTTCTCTTGAATTCAAACATTATGAGCAACATTTGGCAAAAAGGAAGTTTATCATGAATATCACGTGCTCTCTATTGCTCGGTTTTTAGAATATGGTGACTTTTCTTTTTTCTTAACTCATCGGGGTGCTGTGGGTTCAAAAGGAAAGGGAACTGAGTTTGAGAGATTAGAAAATTGGGGCACAGAAATGCCCAAGACCTTGGCCTAGGTTGCAGAGGCAGCTAGGGGAGGTATTTGGCTAAAGAATGATTTCCTACTCTTCCCATTTCCAGCGTTCCATTGTAGTATGCCACTAAAATTTAAGTTTTCCAGCCCAGTATTATTGATATGATTTTTGGAGATATCATCAGAGTAGCAGTTTGAGGTGAGGTTGAAAAGAATGATATGGATATGCACATGGAATCTTAGAGTGTGGAAATCCACACTGAGGATACTGTGTCATGAGATCATCGTCTCTTAACACCTGTGGGGCCAGGTTCAGTCCCAAAGGGTCTGAAACCTCCTCGGTATCCCTGAACCTCAGGCTGATGGATCAGGGGACCTGTGTAGATTACTACGGCGGCACTAAGTTAAGCCATCCTAAACCATAATTTCTATGAAATCATGGATTTAAGGTGCAACTTACACCTTTAAAAATATTCATTAAATCAATATATGATATGGTTTAAGAATCAGCATTGTGAAAATGACTACACTACCCAAAGCAATCTACAGATTCAGTGCAGTCCCTATCAAGCTACCAATGGCATTGTTCAAAGAACTAGAACAAAAAGTTTTACAATTTGTATGGAAAAACAGAAGATCCGGAATAGCCAAAGCAACCTTGAGAAGGAAAAACGGAGCGGGAGGAATCAGGTTCCCTGACTTCAGACTACATTACAAAGCTACAGTAATCAAGACATTATGGTACTGGCACAAAAACAGAAATATAGACCAACGGAACAGGATAGAAAGGCCAGAGATAAACCCACAAACATATGGTCACCTTCCCTTTGACAGAGGAGGCAAGAATATACAATGGAGAAAAGACAGCCTCTTCAATAAGTTGTGCTGGGAAAACTGGAGAGCTACATGTAAAAGAATGAAGTTAGAACACTTCCTAACACCTTACACAGAAATAAACTCAAAATGGATTAAAGACTTACATGTAAGGCCAGACACTATAAAACTCTTCGAGGAAAACATAGGCAGAACACTCTGTGACATAAGTCACAGCAAGGTCCTTTTGGACCCACCTCTGAGAGAAATGGAAATCAAAACAAAAATAAACAAATGGGACCTAGTGAAACTTGAAAGCTTTTGCACAACAAAGGAAACCATAAACAAGATGAAAAGACAGCCCTCAGAATAGGAAAAAATATTTGCAAATGAAGCAACTAACAAAGGCTTAATCTCCAAAATATGCAAGCAGCTCATGCAGCTCAATATCAAGAAAACAAACAACCCAATCCAAAAATGGGCAGAAGACCTAAATAGACGTTTCTCCAAAGAAGATATACAGATTGTCAACAAACACATGAAAGGATGCTCAACATCACTAGTCATGAGAGAAATGCAAATCAAAACTACAATGAGGTATCACCCCACACCAGTCAGAATGGCCATCATCAAAAAATCTACAAACAATAAATGCTGGAGAGGGTGTGGAGAAAAGGGAATCCTCTTGCACTATTGGTGGGAATGTAAATTGATACAGCCACTATGGAGATTAGTATGGAGTTTCCTTAAAAACCTAAAAATAGAGCTACCAGATGACCCAGCAATCCCACTACTGGACGTATACCCTGAGAAAACCATAATTCAAAAAGAGATATGTACCACAAGGTTCATTGCAGCACTATTTACAATAGTCAGGACATGGAAGCAACCTAAGTGTCCTTAGGTCCCATTTGTTTCTTTGTGTTTTTATTTCCATTACTCTAGGAGGTGGATCAAAAAAGATCTTGCTGTGATTTATGCCAAAGAGTGTTCTTGCTATGTTTTCCTCTAAGAGTTTTATAGTGTCCAGTCTTACATTTAGGTCTCTAATCCATTTTGAGTTTATTTTTGTGTCTGGTGTTCTAATTTCACTCTTTTACGTGTAGCTGACCAGTTTTCCCTTGTTTTTTTCCCTCAAGACTGCTTTGGCTATTTGGGGTCTTTTGTGTCTCCATACAAATTTTAAGAGTTTTTTTTCTAGTTCCCTAAAAACTGCCATTGGTAGCTTGATAGGGACTGCATTGAATCTGTTGCTTTAGGTAGTATAGTCACTTTCACAACATTGATATTTTTTCGATGTCCTCTTTGATTTCTTCAGTGATCTCTTGGTTATTTAGTAACATATTGTTTAGCCTCCATGTTTTTGTGTTTTTTACATTTTTTTCCCTGTAATTGATTTCTAATCTCATAGCATTGTGGTCGGAAAAGATGCTTGATATGATTTCAATTTTCTTACATTTACTGAGGCTTGATTTGTGACCCAAGATATGATGTATTCTGGAGAATGTTCTGTGCTCACTTGAGTAGAAACTGTAATCTGCTGTTTTTCAATGGAATGTCCTATAAATACTGATTAAATCTATCTGGTCTACTGTGTCATTTAAAGCTTGTGTTTCCTTATTAATTTTCTGTTTGGATGATCTGTCCATTGGTGTAAGTGAGGTGTTAAAGTCCCCCACTATTATTGTGTTACTGTCTCTTTCCTCTTTTATAGCTGTTAGTAGTTGCCTTATGTATTGAGGTGCTCCTGTGTTGGGTGCATATATATTTATAATTGTTATATCTTCTTTTTGGATTGATCCCTTGATCATTATATAGTGTCCTTCCTTGTCTCTTGTAACATTCTTTATTTTAAAGTCTATTTTTTCTGATATGAGTATGGCTAGTCCAGCTTTCTTTTGATTTCCATTTGCATGGAATATCTTTTTCCATCCCCTCACTTTCAGTCTGTATGTGTCCCTTGGTCTGAAGTGGGTCTCTTGTAGACAGTGTATATATGTGTTGTGTTTTTGTATCCATTCGGCAAGCCTGTGTCTTTTGGTTGGAGCATTTAATCCATTCACATTTAAGGTAATTATCGACATGTATGTTCCTATGACCATTTTCTTAATTGTTTCGGGTTTGTTTTTGTAGGTCCTTTTCTTCTCTTGTGTTTCCCACTTAGAGAAGTTCCTTTAGTGTTTGTTGTACAGCTGCTTTGGTGGTGCTGAATTCTCTTAGCTTTTGCTTGTCTGTAAAGCTTTTGATTTCTGCATCAGATCTGAATTAGTTCCTTGCCGGGTAGAGTAATCTTGGTGGTAGGTTCTTCCCTTTCATCACTCTAAGTATATCGTGCCACTCCCTTCTGGCTTGTAGGGTTTCTGCTGAGAAATCAGCTGTTAACCTTATGGGAGTTCCCTTGAATGTTATTTGTCATTTTTCCCTTGCTGCTTTCAATAATTTTTCTTTGTCTTTAACTTTTGCCAATTTGATTATTATGTTTCTTGGCATGTTTCTTCTTGGGTTTATGCTGTCTGGGACTCTCTGCGCTTCCTGGACTTGGGTGGTTATTTCCTTTCCCACATTAGGGAAGTTTTCGACCATAATCTCTTCAGGTATTTTCTTGGTTCCTTTCTTTCTCTCTTCTTCTGAGACCCCTATAATGTGAATGTTGTTGCATTTAATGTTGTCTCAGAGGTCTCTTAATCTGTCTTCATTTCTTTTCATTCTTTTTTCTTAATTCTGTTCCGCAGCAGTGAATTCCACCATTCTGTCTGCCAGGCCACTTATCCGTTCTTCTGCCTCAGTTATTCTGCTATTCATTCCTTCTAGTGTATTTTTCATTTCAGTTATTATGTTGTTCATCTCTGTTTGTTTGATCTTTAATTCCTCTAAATCTTTGTTAAACATTTCTTGCATCTTCTCGGTCTTTGCCTAGGTCCTTTATCATCTTCACTATCATTATTCTGAATTCTTTTTCTGGAAGGTTGCATATCTCCACTTCATTTAGTTGTTTTTCTGGGGTTTTATCTTGTTCCTTCATCAGGTACATAGCCCTCTGCCTTTTCGTCTTGTCTCTCTTTCTGTGAATGTGGTTTTTGTTCCACAGGCTGCAGGATTGTAGTTCCTCTAGCTTCTGCTGTCTGCCCTTTGGTGGATGAGGCTATCTAAGAGGCTTGTGCAAGTTTCCTGATGGGAGGGACTGGTGGTGGGTAGAGCTGGCTGTTGCCCTGGTGGGCAGAGCTCAGTAAAACTTTAATCCACTTGACTGTTGATGGGTGGGTGGGTTCCCTCCCTGTTGGTTGTTTGGCCTGAGGCGACCGAACTCTGGAGCCTACCCGGGCTCTTTGGTGGGGCTAATAGTGGACTCTGGGAGGGCTCACACCGAGGAGTACTTCCCAGAACTTCTGCTGCCAGTGTCCTTGTTCTCACGGTGAGACAGAGCCACCCCCCGCCTCTGCAGGAGACCCTCTAACACTAGCAGATAGGTCTGGTTCAATCTCCTGTGGGGTCACCGTTCCCTCCCCTGGGTCCCGATGCACACATTATTTTTGTGTCCTCCAAGAGTGGAGTCTCTGTTTCCCCCAGCCCTGTCAAAGTCCTGCAGTCAAATCCCGCTAGCCTTCAAAGTCTGATTCTCTAGAAATTCCTCCTCCCAATGCTGGACCCCCAGGTTGGGAAGCCCGATGTGGGGCTTAGAACCTTCACTCCAGTGGCTGGGCTTCTGTGGTATAAGTGTTCTAGGCCATAATTTTTAAGACACTGATCTAGCCTATTTGTGTGATAGAATATCTTTGATTAAATTAAATTAAAATCAACAGACATTGGTCTGCTGAGGGATAAGATCCCAATAGCCCCTGGGGATTCAAAGGTGAAAAATACCCACTTCCTGTACTGGAGGTGCTCAGTGCCTCCTTATATCCTGGTAGTAGCAACTATCTTGTATACCATTTGGCTTTTCGTGCATAATAAATAACCTCCAAAGCTTAGTGGTCTTAAGCAGCAAATGTTTATTATTTCTTGAGGAATCTGTGGATGGGCTGAGTGGTGTTTCTAGTCCGGGCCGGGCCAGCTGATCTCTGAGCTCCACTGGAGGCTCAGCTGGGCTGGACAGATTCACTCATGTCTGGCCATCGGCTTGGTGTCAGCTGGGGTGATGGGGAGACTTGGCCCTACATCTCTCGTTGTCCCACTGTCTAGCAGGGCTCACTCCCATGGTGACAGCCACAGGCGTCCCAAGGGCAGTAAGACCACGAGCCCCAGTGAACAGTGAATAGGAGCCTCTCCAGGGTCTGGTTTGCTAACATCTCATTGTCCAAAGCGAGTCACGCAGCCAAGCTGAGTTTCAGGGAGTGAAGAAACAGACCACACCTTTTCTCCGGAGGGGAGAAGAGTCACATTACAAAGTTGCTTGCCTACAGGGGTGTGAGGAATTTGTGGCCACTTTTGCAATCTACCACATCACCTTAACCTTACCACATAGTACATCTTTGGACATGTCAGAGACGTAATCAGCACAAGGACTTGAAAAGGGAATCAGACTTGATGGACTGAGGAAGACTTGGTGGAGCTGATGAGCTGTGCATAATATTTCAGAGGATAAATGTGAGCTCTTTGAGTTTAAGAAATCTGATTAGAAGAACTAGGTCAGGAAGGACACATACGGAGAATCGGGGCTCAAGAGCACAGAGGAGAGAAAAAACCAGACTCTGTTACCCCGGTTAGAGGCCAAGCCTGCGCCATAGCCGGCATTCCTGGGATCACATATCAACTACTGCATCATTAAGATTGCTACTAATTTTATTATTACAGCATTGTTTTTCAGTTTTAGATTTTCTTTCAACTCAAAACGAACTACCTTTTTTTTTTGATAGTGTAAATTTACCTTTTTTATTTTCTAAGGTGTTTTTGTTTTTCGAAGCCATCTTTTGCAAATGAACTGTAAACATTTCTTTTGAGAAGGATGCTTTAGAAAATGTATACAATCAAACCAAGACCTGGATGTTTTCTAGACTATAGATTCTCAGAGCCCAGTTTTCCCAAGTTCCTTTTACTCATCTCTTTCTATTTATTAAAACATTCAAATGCTCCCTGAACTGCAACTTGAGACTCATCTCAAATCGCAGTTGGATTTTTCATTTTATTACTTAGAGCCCCGAATCTTTCAAAAAAACGTTAAGCAAGATTCCTTAGTCCAGTCATTCATCCAGACGCTGCCCTAGACATGTGGATAAAATAGACATAGAGCCATAAGGTCATGGAGCTTCTGGACTAGCAGGAGACTGACAGAAAACAATGTTTATAGTTAGGAAGTAAATCATAGGGATTGTTTGGTGACAAGAGCTTTGGAAAAACCAAACAAGTAAAACAGATTAAGATTAAGGGGGGGGCTTCCCTGGTGGCACAGTGGTTGAGAGTCCGCCTGCCGATGAAGGGGACGTGGGTTCGTGCCCCGGTCCGGGAAGATCCCACATGCCGCGGAGCGGCTGGGCCCGTGAGCCATGTGAGCCATAGCCGCTGAGCCTGCGCGTCCGGAGCCTGTGCTCCGCAGCGGGAGAGGCCGCAGCAGTGAGAGGCCCGTGTAACGCAAAAAAAACCACAAACAAACAAACAAAAGATTAAGGGGGATCAAGAGTGCAGTGGGGTAGGGAGGGTGGGTTGCAGTCTCACCAGGGTGCTCAGGGAGGAGCTTCCTGGGAAAGGAGACAGCTGAGCAAAGGCTTGAAGAAGGTGAGGGGTTGGCCACGCGTGGCGAAAGCAGAGACAGGGTGTGCGGAGATCTCGGTGAAGAAACGCAGCTGACACATTTGCTGAAGAGCAGAGCAGTCAGAGCGGCTGGACTGAAGGAGCGTTGAAGGAGGTGAGATGCGAGACGTGGTGGGGGAAAAGGCAGGGTATTCGCAGCCTCGTGGTCCATGGGAAGAGCGTCACGCAGCTACCCGACTCGGGGCAGGGAGAGCGCACGGCAGAGCTGTTTCCTTGTTGTCCTTGCTGCTTCGCCTGATGGTGATCGGTGGCGTGGCTGTTGTCATGCACGGCTGAAGCATGTGAAGAACCCCGACCCCCGTCCTGCTGGGCCGGCAGAGACTCCGCTCCTCTGAAAAGCTCTGCTTACAGCGACGTGTATTGTGAAGGTGGCAGTGGGCACGGCCAGTCTGCTTGTCATCTGAGGCCCCAGAGTCCATGGCTCGGATTGGGTGCCTGGACTGCTTTACAGTATTTGTCATCACAGGTCTTAGACTTACTGTGCGTTCTTTCACTCCCTTCCTGGGTGAGTTTGGGTCAGATGCCTACACACTTTAAGCCTTAGCTTTGTCTGCTTCATTGGGTTTTGTGAGACTTAGAAGAGATTTTGTGTGAAAAGCGTGATGTGATGGTCATGATTTAATCCACATAGTCTGTTCTTCTGCAAAGCTTGGTGGTGCCGGCCCCGGGGATGCCTTTCGGTGCAAGAGTCACAGTTGCTGCTATAGGGGGGGACCTCTGAGCCCCTCAGCTTCCTCCTGGGAAACTCCTTTCCACTCTGTTGATGGCAAATCAGGGCATGGTCACAGAATCCTTGAAACAGTTCAAGGTTTTCACAGCCCCTGACACACACAATACACTCACATCTCTTCTGGCTTATAGGCAGGTTACGTGTGAAAAAAACATTACCTGTAGGGCCCAAGGCTGGTTATTGAGAATGTCTCGCTGCAGCGTGGGAAGTGCAACCATCACAGGTGAAAAGTGTTGAGGTTCCGTTGCTCCGTGTGACAGAGGACTCGGCACTTGCGAGGGTTCAGTCACCAAAGAAACCAAAGGGACACCAGGCTTGGAGAGTGGAGTTGTGAACACTAGGTGCTGTGGTCTCACAAGTCCTCAGAATAATAAATAACAACCACCCTGCTCCCCGGGCTCCAGAAAACCATCATCAGAAGGCAGAACCTGAAGGGATGTTCACTGAATTCTCAGAACCTACAGGGGTATTTGACTCCTTCTGGGAAGCTCATCAACCAGTCAGTGACTAGAAAGCTGAGGTTGCAGTGGGCAGGTCTCCATTCAGAGCAGAACTTCATTTCATCTCTGATAGGAGGTAGTTGCAGTGCATAGAGAGACTTCTCCCGTATATCTTCTATTATTGCTTTTAGCGACATCCTCTCTTCTTACGGGAATAAGAGGTTATGGTGATGCTTCACAGTGTGGGAGAGGGACATGCAATTAGAGGACACCAACAGCGTGAGAGACCAAAACCGTATCACTGTGCACCTGTTCTGTACCAGGCCCTTCAGTTCATCTTCAGAAGTTTCACAAAAGTGGTCTATCCAGGAAAGTAAGTTCAGAGAACTTAACTTACTAAGATCATACATCTATTAGGAAGTAGAAGTGGAATTTGAATTCTAATCTTCCTGAGTTAGGGTCCTGGTTGATTTTTAGGAAGAAAGCTTCATTCCACCCCACATTTCGCCCCAAAGAAAAAGAAATTATAATACATGTAGAAACCCCAACTCCTCTGAAGACATTTCCTTCTGCGCTCTCGCTATGGTGGAGCTGGGAATGAAGAACGCAGCAAAGAGGAAATGCCCCTTTGAGCTGAGTTTCCATGGCTTCACTAGTCAGAAAAGAGGGTCAGTCAAAGCAGCATCAGTGCACACAGGCTCTCCCAGCACAAGGCTCGGAGGGAAGTTCAGCAGAGAGAGGACAGCCAGCAGACGAGGCTTATCCGTGGAGCTCTGCTGTGTCAGTGATGGTAGAGCCTCAGAAGCCCCCGGTGGGAAACACCTGGAAAGAGGGAGAGAGAAGGGAGGGGCTGGCGGAAGAGGAAGTCGGGAGGAGAGCGGGGGAGCTACCTCATTTCTGTATTATCCTGTCCATTTGCCTTCATTTCTCTGATGTTCTGTCCATCAGCTGATAACACTAATTCTCTCAAACATAAATGCAACTTGAGCAAATTAAGGGAAAAGGCTTTGGAGAGCCCAATTACTGTGTCTCCCCCAGTTGCTTAGAAATGGACTTCATTTCCCATAATGAACCAAATGGTGAGTGGCAGCCTGGCCGTATGAGGCACGTCACGCTCTCTTCGTCTGTAGGCACGTGAGGAGAGAGGGAGGCTGTGTGGACTGTCGCTGCGGCACCCCCAACTGTGTGTGTGTGTGTGTGTGTGTGTGTGTGTGTGTGTGCACGGGCACGCGTGTGCATGCATGCTTAGACCAAATTGAAAGACACCTGTTCCTGGGAAAGCTGCTACTTTTTTTCTCCCCAATTTGTCACAGCAGTCGCCGCCACTTGAAAACCTAGTAGGTTTCTGAGAAAAGTTGTGTTTATTATGGAAGTCATGTATTAATAATAAATAGAGGGGGAACTCAGAAACAGACATACTTTGTTTCCCCACACCTAATGTGAAGGCATCAGTGGATAACTGACTTCACAATCTGGGATCGTTTCTTTAGTTACTTCTCTATGTATCTTTGGTTCACTCATTCATTCATTCAACAAATACTTCATGAAAGTCTGCTCTCTGCCATGCACTGTGATAGGTGTAGGTTGGTTGCAAAGCTGGGTCATCAGTGTTCCTCTACAAGAACTCCTGATCTGGGGAAGATAGACACACCAAAAGTCAACTATCTAGAAGATAATTTGTATTATATTCTACTAGAACATTCCCTTTGAAGAATAATATGGTGTCTTCCCAATTCAGATTATTAATATTTGCCCCATATATTTTTTGATGGGTGTGCTATTTGTCAAGCTCTATCCCAAAGTATACACACTCACATTTCTATTTTCATCCTAAAATGTAGATTAGGATAGGTGACACTGTGCCTTTTCTTAGGTGTGATGTGAGCCTTTCATTCTGAAACCTCTCAACACTGAAAAATTATATCATTTCATACTTAACCACTCAACAAATAATTGTTGGACGTCTCTTCCATTCCAGGTGTCATGCTAGATGCTGCGATTCTAGGGGTAAACATGTTTTATACAGTCCCTACCCTCGTATAGATTTTAATCCATCAAGGGAAATAGGCATTAAACCAAGAATTGCACCGTAATTAATTACAGCTGTAATTAAGTGATATGATGGAAAAGGGCAGAATGCTGTAAGGGTGTGCAGTGAGGACCTGGCATAGTTTGTAGGAAGACAGTGTTCAAGAATGGCATTCTTGATAAATGAAACCTATAATATGAGTTAGTCATGTGGAGAGGACATAGGACAGCTTTTCAGGTAAAAAATATTTTATTGCTGTAAGTGTGTCTTGTTCCGAGTGCGGGTGGGTTTGTTTCTTAGACATCCATGTGAGATGTGAAAGCAGGGCTTCTGTGGGAGCAGTTAGAACAGGTAACCACAAGGTGGCATGATTTGTAGGGGACGGGAAGCCCCATCTTTTGAACTTTAACCTGCTCCAGCCCTTGCTATACACCTTTGGTCCTAGAAAAATCCAATGATTTATATAAAACGTGTTATTTCCGTCGTATAGTATCCTTTATTCACATGGGCATTCTTCTGGGATGGCCAGCACTCACAAACTCCTGCAGTAAAGAAACAGGGTGCATGGAGCTTAGCAGCAGGAAAAGGGGGCATAGCAGGTGAGATGTGCATCAGGTGTGCGTCAAAGACAGGCTTCTCCTACTTCACGTTCATTAGTATTGGATGTACGGATAGCCAGCGCGAGGGTTCTATTCGTGAGACCCTACCAACTTACTTCACTTCACTTTATCATCCCAATCTATTCATGCACAAATGGAGTGGTTAAGGGAGGCTTAATGAGTTGCACTGTTCCACATCCTATGCCCAGAGTTGACTCCAGAGAGATGCACAGCTGGCCTGGTTGCCCCTCCGCAATGATACTGACTGTAGCAAGATACATACGGTACAGGTACAGATCCTCCCTACATTAATTCACCCTCTCACGTATTGACGCTTGACGGTACAATGCAACACAACACTCAAAATGCAATGCAACATGACACAACACAGCAGAGTGCAGTAATCGCTTGTTGAGCTCCTCCCGAGTGCCAGCCAATGTGCTGAGAACTTGGGATACGAGACTGAGCAAGACGGACAGGGTTCCTTCCCCAGTGGAGTTTATAATCGAGTCACCAAGAGCAGCCACCAGACGAGCCCTTAGGATACAGGGTGGTGGGTGCTCCCTGCACAGAGAAAGTAGAGCACGTGGGAGAGCAGAATCGGGGGCCCTGCACCTGCCCGGGGTGGTTAAATGCGGCTGAGGTGTTACTTACACAGCTGAGAGGTATGAAGCAGACCGGTAAGAAGCCAAGGAAATAGTTTCCAAGGCAAAAGAACAGTGTGAGTGCAGACCTGATGGCCGGCCAGGGCTGAGTGCCTCGCGAGGTTCAATATGGCCGCAGTGGAGCGCGAAGAGGGTAACGACAAGAGCGGGGGACGTCCCTGGGTGTGTCTGGCTTTCTTGCATTACACGATAATCACCGTGACAGTGATGCGTCCAGACACCCGGGCCTGGAAATTGCATTTCAGAGTCTACCTTCTTTCTGTGTTGGATCGTCTTCCGAGAGGGTGCCCGCTGCCCCGCACACCTGTGCTGCCTCTGCCTCTCAGAGATAGCTTTCTTTGAGTGAATATATGGCTGGAGTGTCAGAAGCCAGCTAGTTCTACTGACCCCACCCCAACCCCTGCCATTTTACAGGTGAGAAAACTGAGGTCTAATGATGAATTATGCAAGGTTGCAGAGCTACAGGCAGATCTAAAGTTGGAATCACAGTTGTACAGTCCAAAGCCTTTACACTGGGTGATCATCATTATTCATTGCTAGGAGGAGTGTCTAAAATGTGGATACTCGATTGCTGATGTCTGACTGAAGGCCTGTTAATTTGTTCAGTAGCACAGCCGCCCGTCTCATCTGAGATTCCCCACGGCTTTCCCCGGCAGCCCTTCTGGAGGAGGCGGCGGGCCCCCTGCAGGGGTGCCGTTTTGGACCATTGGGTCCCAGGCTCCATTCCCGCCCTCCCTAACCCCAACTTTCCCGTCCTCGACCCTGTCAAGAAGTCCCCGTGGCTGTGGGAACACAAAGGGGAGCAGAGAGGGTCAAAACATGAGCCTCTGTTCATTCACAAATTTGCTGACCAGAAGAATATTCTGAGTTAGTGCGTGTCTTGTTTCCTTTTGGCCCAGAGGATGACGGCTGGTGAACAAGGACATAAGGTACATAAGGTACGAGAATTCGGGATCCTTGTCAGCTCTGGTGACCACTCAGAGTGATACTAGGCACTTGCTTTGGGGCGGCCTCTAAATGGTCTTCCAAACCCACCAGCCCTTACTGACTAAATGGCTTAGAATTGGAAGTGTTTCCAGGAGCATGAAATGTCCCCGAAGGAGTGATGGAGAACGTAAGTTCTCTTTGTTCTCTTCCTCTCTTAACACACCCTCAGCGCTCTGAAGAATCATAGCACCCAGCTGTTTCACAGGTGAAAGGTGAACCCGTGTCCCCTGCATCGGCAGGCAGACTCTCAACCACTGCGCCACCAGGGAAGCCCGATCATCTAGTTTTTATATTTTATAGCTCAGGAAACTGAGGACCCCAGAAGTTATACAATTTCCTGAAAGGGCAGCACAGACAGACAGAAGTGTAGCCAGTTGTACTCGTTGTCTTTAGTTGTTTTGATCTTTAATAATAATAATACTGCCTCCCCATTCCCTGAGCACATACGTTGTGTGTGTTGGGTACTATGTGAAGCACTCTTTGTGCATTGTTTCTTTTAAGCCTTGAAACAACATTGTGAAGTGTAGCTAATATCATTGCCATCCCTGTTTTACAGAGTAAAAGGTGACAGTTTGGGGATGATTCCCGTAGGCACTGGACACTCTTTGAAATCCTTTATTCCTTGTATTCCTCGCAACAGTACTAGAATCTCCATCTCACAGACAGGAAATGGAAGCAAACCAAAAGTACGTAACTTGTCCAAGATCATACAACTAGTAGGCATTTGGAGGCAGGGTCTGTACGAGAGCCCTCACTTAATCTCGCTTCACACCATGACATCACGAGGCAGAATTTGAACTCAAATCTTGCTGGAAGTCTGTTAGAATCCAGACCCCTTGCTCTACTTCACAGTGCTTTACTCTTTCTAAGTTGCATAAACACAAAATATGACTTGTACCACAGGGCATCTTCTTGGGATTCTTAATCACAAAAGATAATACAGTGATATCTCTTTATTCTCAACTAATCTAAAGTCAAAATCAACTGACAGGGGGCTTCCCTGATGGCACAGTAGTTGGGAGTCCACCTGCCGATGCAGGGGACACGGGTTCGTGCCCCGGTCCGGGAAGATCCCACATGCCGCGGAGCGGCTGGGCCCGTGAGCCATGGCCGCTGAGCCTGTGTGTCCGGAGCCTGTTGCTCCGCAACGGGAGAGGCCACAGCGGTGAGAGGCCCGCGTACCTACCGCCAAAAAAAAATCAACCGACAAACTTTGATTTTCACAATTCTGAGAAACAAGAGCTATAGGACATCAAGCATTCTCTCTGGTCGCTAGGCCTTCACTGTCCTGTCCTTTGGAAAACTAAGATTGCTTTTGTTCTTTAGGAAGTTACTGCAATCCTAAAGAATCATGAAACTGATTATATCATTGTATTACCAAGCCACCAAACATCACCCCTACAAAAATTATATATATGATATGATGAAGTGTCAGCCCACTGGCAGCCTATACATCTTCCTTGGTGCCCAGATGTCATAATACCCTTCTGTATGAAGACTTGTACATCACATGATTTGAAAGCCGTATAATCCAGGCCTTGTTTGTGTGTTAGAGGAACAGAGAATGGAGAGTGAGGATGGGCTTCAGAGGTTGGGGAAAAGCCACCCACTCGTGTCAGTATCAAAACAGGCATTTCAAGTTTGGGTTTACAAACATTTTCATGGTAAATCAAGTGACCAGTTTATCATTTTTCTTTTTCTTTTTTTTTTTTTAACATCTTTATTGGAGTATAATTGCTTTACAATGGTGTGTTAGTTTCTGCTTTATAACAAAGTGAGTCAGCTATACATATACATATATCCCCATATCCCCTCCCTCTTGCGTCTCCCTCCCTCCCACCCTCCCTATCCCACCCCTCTAGGTGGTCACAAAGCACCGAGCTGATCTCCCTGTGCTGTGTGGCTGCTTCCCACTAGCTGTCTACTTTACATCTGGTAGTGTGCATACGTCCACGCCACTCTCTCACTTCGTCCCAGCTTACCCTTCCCCCTCCCCGTGTCCTCAAGTCCATTCTCTACGTCTGTGTCTTTATTCCCGTCCTGCCCCTAGGTTCTTCAGAACCATTACGACATTCAGATAATTACCTTGCCTTAATTCTGCTTGTCCTTTTATTTTCAGACTATGTATTTTTGCATAGTTTAAATACTTCTTAATTGACGATGCCAATTCTGTTATGATGAAAAGAGTTCCTTTTCCATTGCATCTTTTTAAACTGTGCTGTGGTAAATAGAAGTCATGTTATTTAAAAACACGTGGTACAGTCTGACAGTTGTACATGTACTATGCCAACATGGCCTCCAGGAATTCAGAGTTTCCTAATAATTCACAGACAGGTCCAGCCCGAGGTTGGACGATCTACCCCTCCTGGTAGTTCATGTCCCAATCCCACATCTTCATCTGTGTAGTTCACAACTACCTATCAGCTGTATCTTGAGAGAGAGAAGTCTTGTGCAGAACTTCTGTGAACTGAGTAACTACTGACATCCTCTCCCTACCTAGCCCTCCAGGCCCCTCGTGGCCTCCACCTGAAGGCGAGAACACTCACTCTTGGCCAAGGAGACATTCCAAGGCGGTGGTTGAGGGAGGAAAGAGCAGCAAAGGGAACTCACCTCCAGCTCCTCTTCCTGTCACAGCAAGTTTACAGTCTGCTGAGAACCCACCAGTGCTCTGTGCATTTCTTCTTCTCAGTACTGAAGGTATTTGTATCCTGTTTTACAGATGAGGAAACTGAGGTCCGAAGAGGTTGCGTAACTTGCTTAGACAGTGTGTAATTGAAAGCGTGAGGTTTGGAGTTAGGCCTGGGGTTGAATTCTGGCTCCATCACCAGTTTACCACCTGGCTTTGTGGTCTTTAGCAGGTTACTTACCATCTTTCTTGGAGCCTCATTTTCTGCATTTATAAAATGGTGACATAGGGGCTTCCCTGGTGGTGCAGTGGTTAAGAATCGCCTAGCCAATGCAGGGGACGTGGGTTTGAGCTCTGGTCTGGGAAGATCCCACATGCCGCGGAGCAACTAAGTCCGTGTGCCACAACTACTGAGCCTGCTCTCTAGAGCCTGCAAGCCACAACTACTGATCCCGTGCGCCACAACTACTGAAGCCCATGCGCCTAGAGCCTGTTCTCCGCAACAAGAGGAGCCACCGCAGTGAGAAGCCTGCTCACTGCAACACCGCTCGCTGCAACTAGAGAAAGCCCGCATGTAGCAAAGACCCAACACAGCCAAAAATAAATTAATTAATAAAATAAATTAAAACAGAATAAAATGGTGACATAGTAGGACCTCATATGTAATAGTAGAACCTCCTGTGATAAAACATACATAAATTCGGGTCACAGGCTCGGCACTGGCATGTAGGGAGTACTTAATGATGGTAGTGATTTGTAATTATTGTTCAAGATCATACCGCTAGTAAGAGAAGGAGGCAGGGTGGAAGACCAGGAGGGAAGTTCCAGAGCCTGTATCTCTCCCCTCCCAACCTCCTCCTGACCCATACACACTTAACCCCAGGCTCTAAGGCTTTCCAGTGAAATAAAGCAGTGCTCAGTAAGGCCGGGTCCTGGCAGAATCCCTCGGGAGGTGTTACAGAGCATCTGCGTTTCCACATGGATTATAGCGCCCTAACTCAGAGGAGGAACCGAGCGGGTTGTTACTGGAAGACGTTCCTCTGCAAGGAACGTTCCCTTGAGGCCATCAAAACAGATGACGAGGCTGCTGGACCATTGTTCCCTGTCTCAGGCACTTGGGCAAAACAAGAGGTGACAGAGTCCCTTATACCTTCTTCTGCTGCTGAGTGGTCCGCGTGGCTCTTTTTCTGTTAGGAAGGGGTGCATGGAGGGGTAGATTGTAAAGATAGTGAAGTCCCTCTGACAGCACTCTTGCTGTGCAGAAACATGACACCGTAGATTATTGTTATTGGTGGAGGGACCCTAGAAGCCTCTGGTTCAATTCCTTATGGTACAGATAATGAAAACAAGACACAGAGTAGAAACAGTTGCCCGAGATGATACATCTAATTGGTGTCAGAGAGGAGAGAATGGTGGAGGGGTTCTGTTGACGGAGATGGGGGCAGGCAAAATCCCAGCGGTCTCTGCACCCGGCTACCAAGTGAAGGAAGAGGGCTTCTTCCAGATACTAGCACGGCCAACCTCCTCACTGCATTCAGATCTCCGGGCACATGTCACCTCCCACAGAACCCTTTCCTGATTGTTCTACCGAAATTATTCCCCCCTATTTCCTTACATTTCTATATTTTTTCATAGCATAGGCATTTTTTTCATGCTATTTCATAGTAGCTGACAGTGGATTACGTCTTTTATTATGTAAGGATCACCTGCTGTTTCCCTCGAGTATAAGCTCCATCGAGGTAGAGGCTTTGTTTTGATAACAGCTGTATCCCCAACACATAGAATGGTATCATAGTGTAGTAATTAACATACATTCACCAGATGTTTCTTGAATCAATGAATGATGTGAAATACCGACCTGTAAATATAATAATAGGTCTGCATCACCGTTTTATTGATGGTGTGTAAGGTCCCATAGGTAAGGGGAGTTAAGCTTGGGGGCAGCAATGAGAAGGCAGGAGAGACTTGCATCCTTGTCGCCCTGGAGTAATGGCTTTAGAGAATGTTGGGCTTTTCTGAGCTGCAGGCACAGCACAGGAGTGAAGTTTTCCAAATCACGCATCTCCTGCTACTCTGCAATCTCAACTTTCTGGAAATCCAGAAAGACCTATCTTTCCCTGGTCTCCTTCATTTGCTCCCTGTACTGTCACCTTCCCTGCTGTCTGCTCTTGGATGAGACCTTAACAACTTCCAGATAATGTATCTTCTGGATCATCACCAGCCTGCTCACATGCTACTTACCTGCTCACCTATGATAAACTAGAATGAGATATGGTTGCCTGCTTTATTTCAGGAAAAGCTTGGAGTACTTGGAGAGAAACACCCACTTGAATTATAGGTAGGACCTGGCCACGTATTAGGTATCAAGCATTGCGCTAAGTCCCACGAATGCGAAGTAGATTGAATTGCGTAAAATATATGTCCTTGCTATGGAATCCTGTTGATCTGTAGAGAAGCCTGTGCTATTTTCTGTATACACTGACATGGGGGATATCCAGGACACATAGTTAAGTGGAAAATATAAGTAGCAATTTGGTATACATATACTAAGAACTTAAAAAAAATCACAATGTATCTATATCCATATCTGTTTGTCCATGTCCGTATCTATGTCTCTATCCATAAACTAGTATATACCCAGGGATTTTTGACTGATTGCACATACAGAAAAATAGCTCTGAAAGAAAACACTGATTTGATACAATCCCTCTAAATGAATGGGATTGCTGAGGGTGGATTTCTGTACTTTGGTATTTTTTCCAATCATTTTACGTAATGATAAAATCATTTATAATTTTAAAACAAGAGATAGCAGCAGGAAAAAGTTTGTACAGTGAACATCTATAAAATTGCTCCCGTGTGCCTCCAAATAAGCCATGGCCTCTCCTTAGGGAGACAGGCACTTGAGAGTAACTACAGACCCACATGCAAACCAGTGCACGCACGACATACCTAGAGTCATATCGGGTTAGGAAGAGGGAGGGGCTTTCCTTGCAGTAGTCATGGGCGATGTCTCAGAGAGGTTCTCGAGCTGGTCTTGAGGCATGAGTAGGAGTAAGCAGGCATGTCGGGCTTTCCACACAGCTGGGAGCAGGTGTACAGGCTGTGGGTGGTGGAGCTTGTCTGAGCAGCAGGGAGGAACTCAGCATGGAGGGAGGGCAGGGTGTGAACTGGACAGAGCACCAAGGAGGCCGGAAAGGTAGGCTGGATCCAGACTGGACAGGACTCATCTTTTCAGGGGGCTCTCCAGAGTCAGGGCAGAGATGGAGTCTCTTTATTCTTTAATTTCAGAAAAAATTTTTATTTATAAAAATATAGGTTTATTTATAAATCTACTGGACGTTAGATTTTTACTAAGTGTGGGGATTTAATGATAAACAAGAAATACAGGGGCCTTGCCTTCTTGGAAACTGTTTTCCTAGCTGGAGCATTTTCTTCCTTCTCAGAAAAGACAAGAGACAAATTGGTTAGTAGTCAGCATTAATTAAGAACTGAGGACTTCAGGTGAAATTAAGGTGTTGGTAAAAAACAGTGTTTCAAACCTGCAGTTAAAAGCAGCTTGGACTATGTGAGTCTCTCTGTTTTGTAAATAAGTTCATTTGTATCATTTTTTAAGATTCTGCATATAAGTGATATCATATATTTGTCTCTTTCTGACTTACTTCACTTAGTCTGATAATCTCTAGGTCCATCCAAGTTGCTACAAATGGCATTATTTCATTCTTTTTTATGGCTAAGTAGTATTCCATTGTATATATATATATACACCACATATTTTTTATCTGTTCATCTGTTGATGGACATTTCAGTTGCTTCCATGTCTTGGCTACTATGAATAGTACTGCAATGAATATATATATATATATATATTCAAAACTGAATCACTGTGCTGTACACCTGAAACTAACACAATATTGTAAATCAACAATACTTCAATTTAAAAATACTTAAAAGAATTTTTAAAGGAAAAAGTATGCCTTAGAAGTGATGGATATGTTAATTTAAAAAAAAAGCAGCTTAGACTTTCTGTACTTTGTGAGATACTTGGAAAGGATGAACATGTGTAAGGAGAGCCAGGGTTTCTTGAAATCAACTTGAAATTGCTGTGGCATTTATTTTCTCTACTGTCTTAGAGGCAGAGTCAATTTGTTGAGCTCGTGTGTCTGGCTAGCTGTTTCTCTCTCCTCTGTGTTATCGGATTTCCATCACTAGGTGACAGGAGAGTCATGGGTCTGTGTTGGAGCAATGACCTGTGAACCTTCCTATTGTAAAAAAAGAATTCTCTTAAAACTAAAAATAAGAAAAAAATTGATTCTTTGTAAAACAATAATGGAAGCAAAGATAATGTCTAAAGGCAACAAAGAAATAAACTCTTCTCTCTTTGTTTTCCCCCAGAGCTAATTTTAAGCAAGAAACTGTCCTCAGATCTTCTAAAGAATTCTGCTAAAAATCCTCTCTCTCACCACCCGCCTCACAACCTCCTGCACAAGGTCAAGCTACTCCCGTTCTTTTCCTGAATTTCTTCTGTGCTTGAAGACTTAGGTGTGGCCCAAACTGTATGAACTAGAGCCTCCTGTTCTTTTCAAGTAGCCAGCTTAAGATTTTTTTCTCTTCTCCATTTTTAGATACATTATTTTTTTTCTCTGAGAAAGACATCCTGCTGTTTTCCTATTCTTCATGTTGTTTGTACATTGTGTATGGGGGAGTAGTTTCTTTATTTAAATGCCTTGATTTTAAATAAGCATATAAGCGATTTTAAGATAAAAAGAGATGAATTTCAGAGATTCACACACTGTTGTTATTAGAATAAAACTTACAGCTCATCTTTGATGTGCCCCAGATCCAACGTGCATGTCTTCTGCAGCCGTCCTATCAAGTCCTCCGGTGGCCTCTGTCCGAACGTCCCTGAGGACATCTCTGCTGCTCTAGTAACCATGGCTTTGGGAATAGGCCTCCTTCTCTTGCAATTCCACCATCTCCCAGGGAAGACCACCCACTAATGTTAGCTCTACCCTGGAGGCCACGTAAAATAAATGTGATTCCACATTTACACGAGACCTCTACACTTACTCAAGGGCAACTGTGCTGTCTCTCTTGACACTGCCCATCTTTGCCTCCGTCCAGAACCTGGGGTGGGGCCCTTCTCGGCTCTGCGTGCTCTGTGCCCAGCATTCCTGGTGTGCACAGGCCTCTCTGATGCACTGTCCGCAGATCCAGTCTCAAAGGAGTGCGAGTTTTATTTGTTTTCACACTTCACTTTCATACTTATGTTTTCTCAGGGTATATGCCCAGTTGTGGGATTGCTGGGTCACATGTTAACTCTATTTTTAGGTTTTTAAGGAACCTCCATACTGTTCTCCATAGTGGCTATATCAATTTCCATTCCCACCAATAGCGCAACTGAACCTCCATACTGTTCTCCATAGTGGCTATATCAATTTCCATTCCCACCAATAGTGCAACAGGGATCCCTTTTCTCCACACCCTCTCCGGCATTTACTGTTAATAGGTTTTTCTGATGATGGCCATTCTGGCCAGTGTGAGGTGATACCTCATTGTGGTTTTGATTTGCATTTCTCTAATGATTAGTGATGTTGAGCATCCTTTCATGTGT
>NW_020174430.1:2833652-2851321 GCF_003031525.2 Neophocaena asiaeorientalis asiaeorientalis | reverse complement strand
AAAATAAAATAAATTTATTAAAATAAAAATAATTATTAAGAAAGAAAACTTTTTAATTTGTTTTTTTAAAAAGAAAACAAAAAACTTGAAGCTCCCCACCTCCGCCTCCCGCAGTCTTCGCCTGCGAAGGGGCTTCTTAGTGTGTGCAAACCTTTCCTTCTTCACAGCTCCCTCCCACTGGTGCAGGTCTTGTCCCTATTCTTTTGTCTGTTTATTCTTTTTTCTTTTGCCCTACCCTGGTACATGGGTACTTTCTTGCCTTTTGGGAGGTCTGAGGTCTGCTCCCAGCGTTCAGTAGGTGTTCTGTAGGAGTTGTTCCATGTGTAGATGTATTTCTGTTGTATGTGTGGGGAGGAAGGTGATCTCCGCACCTTACTCTTCCACCATCTTTCCCCTTCCCTCTCATATATTTCTGATCTGATCTTTATGATTTCTTTCCTTCTGCTAACTATGGGGCTTTGTTGTTGTTCTTTCTATAATTGCTTTAGGCATAAGGTTATGTTGTTTAGTTGAGATATTTCTTGTTTCTTGAGGTAGGATTGTATTGCTGTAAATTTCCCTCTTAGAACTGATTTTGCTGCATCCCACAGGTTTTGGGTCATTGTATTTTCATTGTCATTTCTTTCTAGGTATTTTTTGATTTCCTCTTTGATTTCTTCAGTGATCTCTTGGTTATTTAGCAGCATATTTTTTAGCCTCCATGTGTTTGTAGTTTTTGCAGTTGTTTTCCTGTAGTTGATATCTAGTCTTATAGCATTGTGGTCAGAAAAGATACTTGATACGATTTCAATTTTCTTAAATTTCCCAAGGCTTTATTTGTGACCCAAGGTATGATCTATCCTGGAGAATGTTCTGTGAGCGCTTGAGAAGAAAGTATATTCTGGTTTTTTTGGATGGAATGTCCTATAGATAACAATTAAGTTCATCTTGTTTAATGTATCATTTAAAGCTTGTGTTTCCTTATTTATTTTCATTTTGCAGGATCTGTCCATTGCTGAAAGGAGGGTGTCAAAGTCCCCTACTATGATTGTGTTACTGTCGATTTCCCATTTTATGGCTGGTAACATTTGCCTTATGTATTGAGGTGCTCCTATGTTGGGTGCATAAATATTTACAATTGTTATATCTTCTTCTTGTACTGATCATTATGTAGTGTCCTTTTTTGTCTGTTGTAATAATCTTTATTTTAAAGTCTGTTTTGTCTGATACGAGAATTGCTACTCTAGCTTTCTTTTGATTTCCATTTGCATGGAATATCTTTTTCCATCCCCTCACTTTCAGTCTGTATGTCTCTAGGTCTGAAGTTGGTCTCTTGTAGACAGCATATATACGGGTCTAGTTTTTGTATCCATTCAGCCAGTCTTTGTCTTTTGGTTAGAGCCTTTAATCCATTTACATTTGAAGTAATTATCGATATGTATGTTCCTATTATCTTAATTGTTTTGGGTTTGTTATTGTAGGTCTTTTCCTTCTCTTGTGTTTCCTGCCTAGAGAAGTTCCTTTAGCATTTGTTGTAAAGTGGTTTGGTGGTCCTGAATTCTCTTAGCTTTTGCTTGCCTGTAAAGGTTTTAATTTCTCCATCGAATCTGAAGGAGATCCTTGCTGGGTAGAGTAATCATGGTTGTAGGTTTTTCCCTTGCATCACTTTAATTATGTCCTGCCGCTCCCTTCTGACTTGCAGAGTTTCTGCTTGAAGGATCAGTTGTTAACCTTATGGGGATTCCCTTGTATGTTATTCGTTGCTTTTCCCTTGCTGCTTTTAATATTTTTTCCTTGTATTTAATTTTTGATAGTTTGATTAATATGTGTCTTTGCATGGTTCTCCTTGAATTTATCCTGTATGGGGCTCTCTGCTCTTCCTGGACTTGATTGACTATTTCTTTTCCCTTATTAGGGATGTTTTCAACTCTTATCTCTTCAAATATTTTCTCAGTCCCTTTCTTTTCCTCTTCTTCTTCTGGGACCCCTATAATTCGAATATTGGTGCATTTAATGTTGTCCCAGAAGTCTCTGAGACTGTCCTCAATTCTTTTCATTCTTCTTTCTTTATTCTGATCTGCAGTAGTTATTTCCACTATTTTCTCTTCCAACTCACTTATCCGTTCTTATGCCTCAGTTATTCTGCTATTGATTCCTTCTAGAGATTTTTTATTTCATTTATTGTGTTGTCCATCATTGTTTGTTTGCTCTTTACTTCTTCTAGGTCCTTGTTAAATGTTTCTTTTATTTTCTCCATTCTATTTCCAAGATTTCGGATCATCTTTCCTATCTTTACTCTGAATTCTTTTTCAGGTAGACTGCCTATTTTCTCTTCATTTGTTTAGTCTGGTGGGTTTTTACCTTGCTCCTTCATCTCCTGCATATTTCTCTGTCTTCTCATTTTGGTGAACTTACTGTGTTTGGGGTCTCCTTTTCGCAGGCTGCAGGTACACTGTTCCTGTTGCTTTTGGTGTCTGTCCCCAGTGGGTAAGGTCGGTTCAGTGGCTTGGGTACGCTTCCTGGTGGAGGGGACTGGTGCCTGTGTTTTGGTGGGTTGGGCTGCATCTTGTCTTTCTGGTGTGCAGTGCTGCATCTGGTGGTGTGTTTTGGGGTGTCTATGACCTTTTCATGATTTTAGGCAGCCTCTCTGCTAACGGGTGGTGTTGTGTTCCTGTCTTGCTAGTTGTTTGGCATGGGGTGTCCAGCATTGGAGCTTGTTGGTCGTTGAGTGGAGCTGGGTCTTAGTGTTGAGATGGAGATCTCTGGGATACCTTTCACTGATTGATGTTACGTGGGGCCGGGAGGTCTCTGGTGTTCTATGTCTTGAACTCAGCCTTCCCACCTCAGAGGCTCAGGCCTGCCACCCACCTGCACCAAGAAGACCCTGTCAGCCAAACGGCTCAGAAGAAAAGGGAGGATAAAGAAGAAAGGAAGAATAAAATAAAGTTATTAAAATAAAAAATATATTTAAAAATTTTTTAAAGTAATTAATAAAAAAGACAGCAACCAAACCAGTAAACAAATCCACCACTGATAACAAGCGCTAAAAACTATACTAAAATAAACATAAAAAGCAGAAACTAGTCAGTTCCATACAGCAAACCCCAAGTCTACAGTTGCTCCCAAAGTCCACTGTCTCAATTTTGGGATGATTCGTTGTCTATTCAGGTATTCCACAGATGCAGGTACATCAAGGTGATTGTGGAGCTTTAATCCGCTGCTCCTGAGGCTACATGGAGAAATTTCCCTTTCTCTTCTTTGTTCGCACAGCTCCTGGGGTTCAGCTTTGGATCTGGCCCCGCCTCTGTATGGAGGTCACCCTCTTGCGTTTGTTCTTCGCCCAGACAGGAGGGGGTTAAAGAAGCGGCTCATTAAGGGGCTCTGGCTCACTCAGGCCTGGGGGTGGGAGGGGTATGGATGCGGGGCGAGCCTGAGGTGGCGAGGCCGGTGTGACGTTGCACCAGCCTGAGGCGCGCCGTGCGTTCTCCTGCGGAAGTTGTCCCTGGATCACGGGGCCCTGACAGTGGTGGGCCGTACAGGGTCCCGGGAGGCGAGGTGTGGATAGTGACCTGTGCTCGCACACAGGCTTCTTGGTGGCGGCAGCAGCAGCCTTAGCGTCTCATGCCCGTCTCTGGCGTCCGCTCTGTTAGCCGCGGCTCACGCCCGTCTCTGGAGCTCGTTTAGGCGGTGCTCTGAATCTCCTCTCCTCATGCACCCCGAAATAATTGTCTCTTGCCTCTTCGGCAGGTCCAGACTTTTCCCTGGACTCCCTCCCGGCTAGCCGTGGTGCACTAACCCCCTGCAGGCTGTGTTCACGCCGCCAACTCCAGTCCTCTCCCTGCGCTCCGACAGAAGCCCGAGCCTCAGCTCCCAGCCCCGCCCGCCTCGGCGGGGGAGCAGACAAGCCTCTCGGGCTGGTGAGTGCCGGTCGGCCCTGATCCTCTGTGCGGGAATCTCCCCGCTTTGCCCTCCGCACCCCTGTGGCTGCGCTCTTCTCCGTGGCTCCGAAGCTTCCCCCTCCGCCACCCGCAGCTCCACCCGCGAAGGGGTTTCCTAGTGTGTGGAAGCCTTTCCTCCTTCACAGCTCCCTCCCACTGGTGCAGGTCCCGTCCCTGTTCTTTTGTCTCTGTTTTTTCTTTTTCCTTTTCCCTACCCAGGTACGTGGGGGAGTTTCTAGCTTTTTGGGAGGTCTGAGGTCTTCTGCCAGCGTTCAGTGGGTGTTCTGTAGGGGTTGGTCCACGTGTAGATGTATTTCCGATGTATTTGTGGGGAGGAAGGTGATGTCCGCATCTCACTCCCCTGCCATCTTGAAGGTCCTCCCATACTGTCTGATCCCTACTAGGTAAGCTAAAGTAAAGCTGTGATCAGATTTACCTTTTAAACAGTCATTTCACTTCTTAAACTCAGGGCTTGGGAGAACGCTATAAAACTCTTGAGGATTTTGCACACATATTGCTTTTATAACACACCTCCCTGCTGAGTTCTTAAGTTATCATCCAAGGATCTGTAACAATTGAAAGAGAATAGGGGTTAAAGAGTTTCATCATTCCCATCAATATACAGATTATTGAATGAGACAGAAATCTTTTGAACTCATTCTGGAAAGATACTCAAGTGATTTTTCATTTGTTCCAGGAAAGTTGAAAAATGCCAATTTCCTTCATTTTTCTACTGGTATAAAAAGTGTGGCTGCCTTCTCAGGAGGGGAAGTAGCCGCTGACGTGTGCTGTATGTGGGGTGAAAAGGGTGTTTTGGTGTAGGCCCTGCAGCTGTGCCATGAAGCCTGTAGGAGGAAATCCCTTCAGGATCTGGTGCGCGTGCCTCTGTAGGCTATGCTAAGGCCTTGGCTTCTTAGCTGTTCTCATCTAATTGCAGCGAATGGCTTATTTTCTCGGCATTTCCAGACTGGAGTCACTCCCAGGAAGCAGCAAGGTGTGGAAGTTAGTCTGCACTAGTGGGCTTGGGATTAACGGTGGCTCTCCTATCCCAGTGTCGCGTTTGTTAGGCAGGTACCAGGCACCAAATGTGGCACAGAACTCTGAAATGTCAGTGAACAGGTGAAAGTCTAATGACGTTTTATCAAAGAGCTGATCCTTTCCTAGATAAAGGACCAATATATCATCACTCTAGAAGTTATAGGTTTTTTTCACCTCTAAACCCTTTGAGCTCTCATGGAGCAAGATTCCAAGGATCCCTTATACCCCGATGGCATCACTTAGGGGGCTAGTAAGGGGAAAGGTCCTCTGGCGGGGGCAAATCCTTCTGCCAAAATGCTATCTTGTTTGTAATGAGTGTAAAGTATTGTGTAGAAGATGGATTCCAACTTCCACTGTGGGAAAAACTGAACTCAATTTAATGTAAGACAGAACATTTCCGGTAGCATCTGATTTGCATCAAGATGACACACTCAACACAAGTCATCACCCGTTGACTGGCTTCCTTGGCTGTGTGGTCCCTGCAGCCTGTCTAGATCAGAAAGGGCGAGATTCTGTGTCTCTGAGTAATGTCACATTCATTGCACACAGAATCAATCATGCCTGCTTCCAGGAAGCCTTCAGGGTCACTGTAGTTACAGGTCCTTAGGCCTCAGGCATGTAAATAAGTAGTCCTTTAGTATTTCAGAAGCTCCTCAGTTATGAGTCCCTCCCCACCCTAGTGTAACTGGGCGAGTGACCATGCGCCTTGGCTCACAGACTTGTTTTTCTTTTATTTGCTGCAGCCCTGGAAGGGACCCCATTGTTCTTCATTCTCCTTGCCAGCATTGCCCTCTTCTTCCATTACTGTATTCTGGGCTTTTCATGAACAGGAGGAAATGATATTTGATTGTCAATAAATGTTTCAGTGAACAGTGCTACTAAGGGGCAAAGTATGTTTACCTGAAAGTCTGGTTCCAGGCAATGGAGGCTTTTCAGAGTTGGTGCTTAGGTTACCGTGCTCTCCCCTCTGGCTCAAGAAACAGTCTGCTTGGCAAGAAAGTTAGAAAATAGCCTTCACCAAGGATTAGATTCTGCCTTGCCATCTTTGCAAAGATTAGCATGCAAGAGTATTTCCAGGAGCCTCTGGAAGAATTGTTGGGTGGAGGGTGGAAGCCCAGTCATTGGAGTCCCCACGGAGGAGAGATGAGGAGTCAGAGTGAGAAGTTGCCTGATTGGATGCATTAGGCTGATATTAAAACCATGAGGTGGTTAAGAAATCCGTGAATCACACCCTGCGAGGCTCAGGGGCAGAATCGATTTGGGGAATTCAGGAAGTTCCACACATGGTGCAGTAAACCCCAAAGTCATTACGAAGGATTAGTCAAATCCCCTTGTTCCTCATACGATTATTTTCCCTGATCCTATTTAGTTCTTTCTTCAATTTGCTGAGACACAGGTGTACGCTGATAAAAGCAGCCCATGAATATTTGATAACTAAACTTTCTAGCGAGTAAATTTAAAGGCACAAATCACTGCCTTAAATTTATATGGTCTGATCACTGAAGCTCAAGGAAGTCTTCGGGATTGCTTCAACTTAGAGAGATAAAAGAAGTATTCTGGCCTATAATTGTGCCACCCCTAGGGGGCCATTGCTGATTTAATCTGACAGTATACTTCATTCATGTAACATATCTATTGAGCGTACACTATGTATCAAGACTCTGCTTGGTGCTGAAAAATATGACGATGCAGACAACAGATGTAGCCCCTGTCCTCATAGAGTTTATAATCTAAAGGGAAGATAAAGACGCGTGAGTAGGCAATTTTAATAGATGGTAGAAAATGTCATCCTTTTGGAGGTGAAGACCGTTTTCATGGTGACTTTTAATCCTATACTTCTTCCCATACTAATTTAATCCTACATGGATACGTTGGAGATGTGTTGTGAACTGTGTGATCGATGACAGAACATAACCATTGATGTTGTCAGTGACACTTGATTGGACTCAGTGATGAGTGCTGGCAGTAGAATCCAGAAGAGCTTCAGTGTATCGCAGAAGAGTTTGTCAAGGTGAGGGTGGGGTGAGTGAGGACAGACAGATTCTGCAGGGGGCACAGGTGGTGTGTGTTGAGGACGCCAGCGTCTTTGCTCAGGGGCACTCACCCCGCTTTACTGATGGCCTTTCAAAGGAGCATTTATTGATCACCTACAACGTGCCGTGAACAGTTCATGAGGAGACTTTTACATATTTGAGAAATGATTGTTGATTAACAGGATGAAACTAAATAATAACATGTTCAGGATTTTTCTAAAAGGCATCATCATAAAATTTCAAGATACTAGCATCTTTCCTTATGGGTGTCCTCCTCACTGTAGCCATGGAATTCAATAAGTCTGTACGAAGCGCCTACTACATGCAAAACACATGCACGCTGGAGTCTTACAAACTTCTAAGGGAGAACTGTGTATACATTTAATCTTATACAAAGAAAAACTAAAACATGTTATAAAAATGCTACAATTACGATTCCACTGGGATACAAAGGAGTCAGGAAGCAACAGTAAATAAAGGAACAATGAAAGGCTTCATGAAGGAGCAGGCATTTGAACCTCACCTTAAAGACGCATCTGTCTGAGCAGGTCGCAAAGTGAATTCCCCACGGGAATCAGCCTGCGCCGAGCCACAGGCACAGGTGAGCTGTGGAGTGTGGGGTTGTTATGAATGAGTCAGTGGAAGAAGATTCCGCGAGAAAATGCATTGGGATGTGAAGCTGGCAAGCTAAGGTGGGGACAGGTCATCGGTACAGATTTTGAATTTCACTCCATAGCAGGGAATATGTAATCACTGAAGGATCTTGAGAGGGGACCTTTTGTGTTTTCTGAACCTACTTGAGGAGGCAAAATGAAGTCTGGATTAACGTGGAGGAGTCAGAAGGTTCTAACTCATTATAATGTCGTCATTCTGGGAAGATGTGGCCGGAAGTAAATCCAGGGTGGTCACTGTTGGTAACAGTGGACATGAGCTTCAACTGGCGGAAGGTGTTAGGTGTGGATGGACCAAGAGAGCTGGATGAAGGTGTATTAGCTCTTCTCTTCACTGAGCTGGGCAGCCTACCTCCTCAAGGAGCAAACAGAAGTAGACATTTATACCTGGGACAAGTCTTGTTTCTGAATCTAGTGGTTTAAAAGTGCTCATGAAATCTTCCTCTTTTCCTAGAATCATAATTTTTATGGTTCTGGGTGTTGTTTTCTTTTTCTTCTTTGAACCATAAATCAATAGATTATCTTTACCTCAAGGCACTTCTATTTAAAGAGGCAGATGGCTTTTCACAGGATCTGCCAACAGTAAACCTTTGGGGCTCATCCTTCCTCCTGAAGACTTTGTATCAGGATTATTATTATCATTATTTATTATTTAACGAGTGCTGTCAGTGAGGTCAGCAGTGTACAAATGTAAATGGATAAACGTCATCATTAAGTCCGTTTCCAAAAGGAGCAGGGGTTTATCATGAAAGAAAGTATTTGAATTACCGAAATAATTCCCATCAGTGGTTTTCATTTCCTAGAAAAGGTGGTCTTTGTGGTCATTCAGCTCCTGTGGCATTAGTGGGATAAGTGGAAGCAATCTCTCTTTTCTGGCTTGTTTCCAAGTTGGGGGTTACTTCCTGCTTTCTGAAAGTTATCTTTGATTTAATTGGGTCATTTGGCCTGATATCGTCTAAGATTTTCTCTTCATTAGTGACCTAAACAAAGCCCAGATCACTTCTTCAAGACAGAACGTTTCACTTATCTCTTGGCTTTCTTCTCTTGGCCAGCTAACAAGGAACCCAGCCCATTCAGGAGCTGCCTTTTTTTATTCCATTTACAATGGTGAGGAGAGGAAGGAGTCCGGCCTGGAAAAAACAGGTTCAGAATTCTTGGTTCTACCCACTGGCAGTTGGAAAGAGACAGGTTCTATCACGTGCCTCCTAGAGGATACTGAAGTAGGCCCTTTATATTGCCACCTCCTCAAGGACCACCATCAGCAAGAACATTTTCCTCCATTCTTTTGGGTCAGGTTAAGCAATAGCTATGTATCCATAGAGTGATGTTCCCTCAAATTTTCTTATGTTCTGTGCTAACAGTAAAGAATTCAGGACAGGGCTTCCCTGGTGGCACAGTGGTTGACAGTCCACCTGCCGATGCAGGGGACACGGGTTCATGCCCCAGTCCGGGAAGATCCCACATGCCACGGAGCAACTGGGCCCGTGAGCCACAACTACTGAGCCTGCATGTCTGGAGCCTGTGCTCCACAACGAGAGAGGCCACGACAGTGAGAGGCCCACACACCGCAGTGAAGAGTGGCCCCCGCTCGCCACAACTAGAGAAAGCCCTCGCACAGAAACGAAGACCCAACACAGCCAAAAATATAAATAAATAAATGTTTAAAAAAAGAACAGTTAAAAAAAATAGTCATTAAAAAAAGAAAGAAATCAGAACAAAATAATGCAATTTATCTCCAACTTTTATTTTAGTTATTTGTTTAAAATTCTCAACAAATGTCATTTTATCAAGAGCTATGAAGGAAAAAAATAAAAAGCAGAATCAACTAATCTGTTGATTTGAGGTCACACAACAGTTAGAATAGCCACAACTAATATTTGTTTTGGGTTTTGCACTTTGAAAGGAACTTTGTCTGTCATCTGCAGTGAGATTCACAACACTGGGACGGAGGGGAACAGCATGTTATCCTTAGCATCTCAGATCTATACAAGAGGAAGTAGACTCAGAGAGGTTAAATAACTTGCCTGCAATTAAACAACGAATATGTTGCATAAACTGAAGACTTGTCCCTTTTTAATATTTATAATTGAATATAACCAAGAAAGGACCACAGAGCAGGCAACAGGGAGCAGAAACAAAAGAAATGCAAGGAATGAGTTAATCTTCAGAGAGTTCCTGCTAAAGGCAAGGGCGATGGAATTGCTGTCTGAATGACTTTAAACATCCTTCTAGATCTAAGAGTAAGCAGTTGGTCTGATAATCACAAACAACTCAGGTCTGTTTATCTTCCCAGAACTAGATAAAAACCATCTCATGTATATATTATGACCTGCCCTGGGAAATGGACCCATCTGTAGATAGGGTTATCAATCTGCAGATGAGCTTCCGTCCCTGTGCACATTTGGAAAAGCATCAGGGCCATCAAGACATTAGGGTTATTGGCTTTGGCCTCAGATGATCCACAGCTCTTTGACCAAGAAGGAATTAAGTCTTTCCCTTCATCTTCTTTTCTAAATAAACAAAGCCAAGCACTTAAAACGCAATGCTCTACAAAGGCCTTATGTGTGTTGTATTCCTTCAACCAACGTTCAATGGGCACTTGCTACAGGCAGTGATGTTTATTGCTCTTTTTTACTGTACCTATCTCAAATGGATATGACTTCAGATTTGCCTCAGGACTAATTAGTGGACACTTCAGATGGTTCTGTACAGTTCTACTATTTTCTATTCTTTGGATTAGTGGAGTTAAACAAATGGACCATTCACCCAAAGCCTTGCCCATTTACTAATATGACAAATGACCATGCACAGGATTCAATGTGCGATATACATATGGGCCAGTAGGAGTCTGTGAGATTGTAGGAGATGAGAAATGTTATAAATAGATGCTTTCATTTTCTTGTAGAAAGTAGAATTTATTTTGTTCCAATGAGTTTTAATGTTGTGAAATACACATTTAACTTTCTAAATTGCCATCTAAAATCATTAGCAAGAAAGCTCAGGGAAAGAATTCTTATAACTCTTCATGTCAAGACACATAACCCAATTTTTAGATGACCAAATGATCTGAATAGACATTTCTCCAAAGAAGATATACAAATAAATGGTCAATAAGCACAGGAAAAGATGCTCAACATTACTGATCATTAAGGAAATGCAAACCAAAACCATAATGAGATATCACATCATACCCACTCGGATGGCTATAACAAAAAGAGAGATAATGACCACTGTTGGCGAGGAAGTAGATAGAGCAGTTGGAATCCTCATATAAATGAGAAAGTAAAATGGTGCAACTGCTTTCAAAAAAGAAGTCTGGCAGTTCCTCAGAAGTTTAAACACAGTTACATAACTCAGCAATTCCACTCCTATGCATATTCTCAAGAGAAATAAAAACTTACGTCCACACAAAAACTTATACAACAGTGTTTACAGCAGCAGTATCCCTAATAGCTAAAATGTGTAAACTACCCAAATGTACACCTGATGAATGGATACATATATAAATGGATGAATGGAGAAATAAAATGTGGTGAATCCATCCAATGGAATAGTATTCAGAAACAAAAAGAAATGAAGTGCTGATACACGCTACAACACGGATGGACCTTGAAAACATGGTGCTGAAAGAAAGAAGCCAGTTATAAAAGACGACATATTGTCTGATTTCATTTATCTGAAATGTCCAGAATAGGAATACCTATAGAGAAAGAAAGTGGATTAGTGATTATATAGGGCTGGGGGAAGGGAGTCTGTGGAGATTGGAGGATGACTGCTAAAGTGTACAGGATTTCTTTTGGATGGGGGTGATTAAAATGTTCTAAAATGGATTGAGATGATGATTGGACAACTCTGTGAATATACTAAAGTCCACTGACTCATACACTTGGAATGGATGAATATGTTATGTGAATTGTATCTCAACAAAGTTGTTATGAAAATAATTAAAGAGGAAAGCAACAAGAGTTAAGGGCAGTGGTCATTCCAAGCATCACCAGAATATTTGTGATGCACGTTGGTTCCCTTCTTCCTCCTCTTTCCTGTCTTAGATTGGCTCTGGCAAAGGCAGCAGTTATGTCTGCACGTGCCACCTGGCAAGATGGAGCCAAGCTCCCGTACAGCTGCCGCATCTCTTGTGTCCGTGGGGAAGTTTTAGATGGCGGGGCCTGGTGATAGCTTACAGCCAATTCCCAGTTGGTCACAACATGCTTGGATTCTGGCTTTCGGGATTGGAATTCATCAGGAACTTTTGTGTTTGCTGCTGTCTGTAGGATTATATCTTTATTGATCTTGCCTGTCTGTGAGCAGTGGGAACTATGTGGAAATGATGAAGCCCTTTGGAATGAAAATTCAGAATCTGGTGAAAACACAAACAGGTCTCACTAGGGAAGGGTGAAGCATGTGTGCAGAGTCTGTTCAACACAAGACAGCAACCCCCCTGCTTGTTTCTGCTGTTCAATTAGAAGAATGTTCAACTGCCCTCACTGCAAGCAGCCCCCAGGAACAGATGTGAAGAAATGATGGCTTTTTCCCAATTACTTAGAAAACTGGTTCATTCGGGAATCAGCCATGAGTTGATTGTAGCCCTACCTGGTGAATATCCTCTAATTTATATTAAGAAGTTGGTAGTGTATTACATAAAAACCCGGTAGGGGCTTCCCTGGTGGCGCAGTGGTTGAGAGTCCGCCTGCCGACGCAGGGAACACGGGTTCGTGCCCCGGTCCGGGAGGATCCCACATGCCGCGGGTTGGCTGGGCCTGTGAGCGATGGCCACTGAGCCTGCGTGTCCGGAGCCTGTGCTCCTCAACGGGAGAGGCCACAACAGTGAGAGGCCCGTGTACCGCAAAAACAAAAAACAAACATAAAACGGTAAAAAGATATAATGGGTGAGGGAGGCAGAGGGGACATGGGATTGTGAAACCCAGCACAGCCTCGGGGGGACCAGATACCTGAGATGCTGGGATATTCTGAAGGACTCTTGTTTATAAGAAAGAGAAGAAAAAAGAGAAGGGGACCACAGGACTTTTCAATAGTCCAATGTTTGTAATAATAGATACCGTGTTTATTAACCAGGTGAGATTTAGCTAGTATTATGTATACAGTACTTTCTAATTAAGAGTCCACTTAATTAGAAACACTAGGCAAGTGTTAAAATACAAGAGAAGAATATCAGAGGGTCATTAGGTGCCAGAGGTCGCCAGTATATATGTAGCCTAGAGCTTTCTTCTTGATCTTCAGTTTTCCCATCTATTAAAACATGAGGACTTAGGCCAGATAATCTTTGAGGTCAGTTACACACCTAATAATCAGAAGTTAATGTAAGTCTATGGAAAACCATAGTATCTTTTATTTCTTTATTCGGGTCTTGATCCATTCATTTATTTAGCGATACACAATGAACACTTCCTACATGTTGGTCACAGAGCCAGGACCTGGGGTCACAGAAATAAAAATGATAGATAAAGTCCCTGCCCTCATGACGTAGACACTAGTGTGAATAAGTAGGCAGACAAATGCACAAACTGTTTATAGAGAGCCTGATTATCGCACCAAAGGGAATAAACAGGGTGATGTTACAGAGTGGAACTGAGGTGTAGTTAAGGCTCTACTTTAGCACAGGTTAGTAAGGGGAGGCTTCTCCGGACAGGTGACGTCTGAGTCAACACTGAAGAAAGAACAAGCCTGTTGTTCAGAGCTTTGAGGGATGCAAAGGGCAGGAGGGAAGCAAGTTCACAGGCCCCAGGGTGGAAGAGAACTTCAAGGAGCAGGAAGAAGACATGTGACATGGGCCTGGTCACCGTGTCAGAGGGATGGGAGGAGGAGGGAGTTGCAGGCAGTAGTGACTCTTGGGTACCATGGTAGGCAGGTAGACCCTTATTCCAGGAGAGTGATGTGAACTGACTTACAGTGAAGAGGGACTCCCCAGGCTATTTTGTGGATGATGAATTTGGAAGGTGAAACTGGGGCAGAGAGACCAGCTGGGAGGCTATGGCATCAGTCAGGGTGACAAAGGGTGGTGGCTTGGACAATGGCGGTGACAGCAGAGTTGGGAGGAGGCAGATTGAAAACATGTTGATAGGGGAACAAATGGGATATGGTGGTGTGTGGGAAGTCAGGGGTGGGGGAGAGAAGGAAACAAGGATGAGCCCTTGACCTGGGCGACGGGGTGGATGGAAGAGATCCGGGAGAAGCCTGTTATTTGAAAGGTGGGGAATGTGGGGACCAGAGGCCAAGAGCTCATTTTGGATGTACCGAGTTTGTGCTGGGACAGCACTAGAATTACAAGCGTGGTATCACATGGGTAGTTCTCTAGGCAAGTCCTCAAAAAAAAAAACAAAAAACAAACATAAAACGGTAAAAAGATATAATGGGTGAGGGAGGCAGAGGGGACATGGGATTGTGAAACCCAGCACAGCCTCGGGGGGACCAGATACCTGAGATGCTGGGATATTCTGAAGGACTCTTGTTTATAAGAAAGAGAAGAAAAAAGAGAAGGGGACCACAGGACTTTTCAATAGTCCAATGTTTGTAATAATAGATACCGTGTTTATTAACCAGGTGAGATTTAGCTAGTATTATGTATACAGTACTTTCTAATTAAGAGTCCACTTAATTAGAAACACTAGGCAAGTGTTAAAATACAAGAGAAGAATATCAGAGGGTCATTAGGTGCCAGAGGTCGCCAGTATATATGTAGCCTAGAGCTTTCTTCTTGATCTTCAGTTTTCCCATCTATTAAAACATGAGGACTTAGGCCAGATAATCTTTGAGGTCAGTTACACACCTAATAATCAGAAGTTAATGTAAGTCTATGGAAAACCATAGTATCTTTTATTTCTTTATTCGGGTCTTGATCCATTCATTTATTTAGCGATACACAATGAACACTTCCTACATGTTGGTCACAGAGCCAGGACCTGGGGTCACAGAAATAAAAATGATAGATAAAGTCCCTGCCCTCATGACGTAGACACTAGTGAATAAGTAGGCAGACAAATGCACACTGTTTATAGAGAGCCTGATTATCGCACCAAAGGGAATAAACAGGGTGATGTTACAGAGTGGAACTGAGGTGTAGTTAAGGCTCTACTTTAGCACAGGTTAGTAAGGGGAGGCTTCTCCGGACAGGTGACGTCTGAGTCAACACTGAAGAAAGAACAAGCCTGTTGTTCAGAGCTTTGAGGGATGCAAAGGGCAGGAGGGAAGCAAGTTCACAGGCCCCAGGGTGGAAGAGAACTTCAAGGAGCAGGAAGAAGACATGTGACATGGGCCTGGTCACCGTGTCAGAGGGATGGGAGGAGGAGGGAGTTGCAGGCAGTAGTGACTCTTGGGTACCATGGTAGGCAGGTAGACCCTTATTCCAGGAGAGTGATGTGAACTGACTTACAGTGAAGAGGGACTCCCCAGGCTATTTTGTGGATGATGAATTTGGAAGGTGAAACTGGGGCAGAGAGACCAGCTGGGAGGCTATGGCATCAGTCAGGGTGACAAAGGGTGGTGGCTTGGACAATGGCGGTGACAGCAGAGTTGGGAGGAGGCAGATTGAAAACATGTTGATAGGGGAACAAATGGGATATGGTGGTGTGTGGGAAGTCAGGGGTGGGGGAGAGAAGGAAACAAGGATGAGCCCTTGACCTGGGCGACGGGGTGGATGGAAGAGATCCGGGAGAAGCCTGTTATTTGAAAGGTGGGGAATGTGGGGACCAGAGGCCAAGAGCTCATTTTGGATGTACCGAGTTTGTGCTGGGACAGCACTAGAATTACAAGCGTGGTATCACATGGGTAGTTCTCTAGGCAAGTCCACTGTTAAAATGGCTTTCTACTGATGCCAGAATACAGAATCAGGCCTGAGTAAGGAGTGAGAGATGGATAGGTAATGTCTGCAGGGTAGGTACGCTAAGTCACATCTAGATGCCACAAACAACCTCACTAGTGAGGGTAATTTAGAGACTTTCCCTCTATGGTTTTGGAGAAGATCAAGTACCTACAGTTAAAAATAGAAAGTAAAACGATTCTCATTACTTCCCAATTATTACATTTTTTCCCAAACTCTGAATGCTCAATATTCCATATTTTAAAAATGTGTTCTTAGAAGCACATTGTACAACAGTACAATTTTTTTCTATCCCCTGCCTTGGTAACGTTTTCCTCTTATCTTTCACGTAAGACAAATCTTAAATGATTTTTCAAATTCTATCTTCTGTTTTCTGTGGAAGAAGAAATGAAGATTTCTTTCCCTTATTTTGTTTTTCCTTTTTGAGTGAACCTGGTGGCAGTAAGGATAACTATGGACTTGAGAACAGGAAGGCAGACTTGAACACCTTTTCTTTTTCCACTGTTCCATAGAGTAAATGGTGAAATCATTTTCTCCTGACCAGTGACTTTCAGGAAAGAATCAGTGATAAAGACAGACATGAAGAGAGGCTTGCTCAAAGATATGGTCCAAACGTTTGCTCCTGGAGGTGGGTGAGGCTCGTGTAACCCTTGTAGTGTGCGACAGCACCCAGAAAGGAACTCAGTAAGTTCCTAATGGAAACGGTGATGCCGGTTTCTGGGGAGCTAACTTCACTCTTTGCCACTTAGTTAATCCTGACCAGAATTGTTGGCTGTCTGTAGATCTTCTTTGGAGAAATGTCTATTTAGGTCTTCTGCCCATTTTTGGATTGGGTTGTTTGTTTTTTTGATATTGAGCTGCACGAGCTGCTTGTAAATTTTGGAGATTAATCCTTTGTCAGTTGCTTCATTTGCAAATATTTTCTCCCATTCTGAGGGTTGTCTTTTTGTCTTGTTTATGGTTTTCATTGCTGTGCAAAAACTTTTAAGTTTCATTAGATCCCATTTATTTTTACTTCCATTCCTCTAGGAGGTGGGTCAGAAAGGATCTTGGTGTGATTTATGTCATAGAGTGTTCTGCCTATGTTTTCCTGTAAGAGTTTAATAGTGTCTGGCCTTACCTTTAGGTCTCTAATGCATTTTGGGTTTATTTTTGTGTATGGTGTTAGGGAGCGTTCTAATTTCATTCTTTTACATGTAGCTGTCCAGTTTAAAACCTTCTGTTTGTTGGCTGGTGTCCTTTCCTCTTGAGAACAGAGGGGTAGTAAGATTTAGAGGTTGGAAGCTAGGTAAGATATTCTTGAACCTTCAGCTGGGACAGACATTTGAAAACCTGTTTTCTCTTGTCACCAGAGCTGACTTAGGTTCTGGAGCATCGTGCACCAGGAGTAAAACGTCTCAGAACCGTGTCCTGACTCCATCACTTGTCAGCTGTGTGGTCTGAGACAGTTGACTTCATCCGTTTTATCTCCAGTTTCTTCTTTATAAGTTGGGAATAAGTTGCTGAATGACGGAGAGCAGAATAAAAACCCATGACAGTTCCATCTGTACAAGTTACTTCACAGGGACATTACAAAAATCATGTGAAATAAGGGACAGTACAGCCCGTGGAAGCTGTTGTACACGGTATATGCGCAATAGTGCACCTAACTCTGGGGAAGGAGGTGACCTTTCAAATCTTCTATACACCAGCAGACCACACTGGATAGTTGATAGCTCACTTCCTGAGAGAGTGTGAAGTCCCAATTTCTCTTACCTCCGGTGTTCCTGGCACCTGCCCACGCCCCTCTCTTGCTGAAGCAGAAAGGGAGTGTGGCTGGGGGGAGAAGCTGAGTACTGAGTAGAGGGAACAGCCGGATCAGGCAAACATAAGTGACTGCGGGTGCATCTCATTTGGGCAGACAGCTGGCTGGGACAGCATTTGATGACCAGAGCTCTCTACAGAAAGTGCCATGGCGGAAACCAACACACAGCAGAGCTCTTTCTTTCTGAAACTTGGCTGCGGTCCATCCGGGAACTGTTCTGGAATTCCTGCTCGCCTTCCAAGTAGAGGCAACCTCGGAGAGACCGACACTTGGGTGGAAAGATGAGGAATGGGTATTTTAGGGGAGAACCTGAGCACCAGTGTGTAAATGCGGCGTTGGGTACGGGTCAGAGGGCAGGGCCAGCCACCACGC
>NW_020174430.1:2833320-2833527 GCF_003031525.2 Neophocaena asiaeorientalis asiaeorientalis | reverse complement strand
CCCGCCCACCACGCCCGCCTGCACCGTCACCTGCCTGCACAGTTACCGCAGACACTTCGTCACTGGCTCCCTGCTCCTAACCTGGTTCCTACAGTCTGTTCTCAAAACAGAGCCCTTTACAGGAGGAATCAGGTCTCGTCACTCCTCTGCTGGCAATGCTGCTACGCCCCATGTTCTACTCAGAGTTAACGCCCAGGTCCTACCGGG
>NW_020174430.1:2811738-2833299 GCF_003031525.2 Neophocaena asiaeorientalis asiaeorientalis | reverse complement strand
CACGCACGCACCCCCCGCCAGGCACACACCACCTCCTGACCCTCACACGCACTCCACCACCACTGTCACCACCATGGCCATCACCAAGTCCTCTTTGATTCCCTTCCCTGTTCCGCCCTCTTCGCTGTTCCAGCCACACTGCCTTGCTCTTCTCTGGCCTCAGGGCATTTTCTGTGACCGGCCTGGAATATTTTTTCTTAGATACTTGCAGGGTAGCGCCCTCACCTGCCTCAGATCCTTGCCTAATTGTCACCTTATCGAAAAAGCCAACCCTGACAACCACGTTTAAAATCGTAGCCTTCCTTCCAGCCCTGGTCCCTGATATATTCCAGTATGTGAAAATTTTCTCCAGCACTTAACACCATCTAAGACGCTGTATAATTGACTGTTATGTTATTGATCATTGCTCGCCTGCACCTTTTAGCATAGACTCTATGAGGAGGAGGATCCTTGTCTGGGTTGTTCAGGGATGTGCCCCAAGCCTCTAGGACACCTGGGCATTGTAGACACAACAAATATTTGCTGAATGACGGAGAGCAGAATAACTGGCAAAGAGATGAGGGTGGCGAGGAGGCACGTGGGTGACAAGGCCCTTCTCCTTTGTCCTCCTTTCCTGCTCTCCATTTCCCTATTTCTTCTTCCTCCATTTTTTCTACTCTCCCTCTCTGTCCCGTATCCTACTTTCCCCATCTGATGTGAGCACCCACTTCAGCTGAGGCAGGCAGTGAACCTCAACTTACATAACTTCACTGTTGGGTCACATAAGTGATGTTTATAAAGAAATAAGCATCCCAGACTGCTGCAAGCAAACCAGCTCTGTGCCATTAAAGAGCGACCCTCTGGGAGGCCGGGTGCTTCCTGCTCGCTGTGTCACTCTCAGAAAACTCCTCCCTTGGAATTACATGCACAGCCCTCGGCCCATTCTTTGCACGTGGTCTGCGGTGACGAAGCCGATTTCCCTCAGAGTGGGACCGCTTTTGCGAATCAAATAAATGCCACAGAAATTCAAGTCTGATGAATGAGCTAAATGATCAACCTGCGTGGTATCTCTTTGGATCAGAACCAAAATCACTACAAAGGCTCGAGGCTAGATTTCTGGTTTTAAAAATAAAGTGGCAGTACTCAAAGATACACTGTAAATGCCCAGAACCGTGGTCATGTCATCCTGGCAGTAAGTACAAATGCTCTCAAAGTGACTACTTTGAAAAACAGTACTCATGTCTGTCTTCTGAGAATTTTATTTAGAAATCATTATTCTATCATCTCACCTCACGCATTTTATAGGATTCATAAGCTGTCTGTATTTAAGTCACTACATCTGTAGAAGGGGAGTTGAGACTGTCTTCTCTCCTTGTTATTCTGGAGGATAGGAGGATAAGGAAGGGAAGGAAGGTGTAAACTGATCAGAGTTCCACCAAGGAAAGGCATCGTATCAGCCATGAACCAGAGTGTTAATCCTGAAATAAAATAGTCATGGGGGCAGAGAACCACAAGACACTATTTGTCTTGCTTTTCTTTCCCCTGTCCATCCTCTGCTTCCCCCTTTCTCACCGAGTTTTCTTAGATTTAACCTTCAGGGTTATTCTCTAGGCACCGCCATTTCCCTAGTTCCTCCCAACTGCCCATCTCCACCATGCAACCATTCCCTCGTTGCTCTGGGACCCGTTGTGGACGCGTCTGCCTTTCCTGCCATTGGCTGAAGCCTGCAGTATCTCTCAGGGAGGCCCTGCCTACACAGTGAAATAAAGTCAGAAACCTGGATTAATTTGAGTGTCTTTTCTTCACATTTAGGACTGCTCTTATGGTGTTGATGGCTGGTAATAAAAGACCTTTTAGTGTCAGAAATCAGATCATCTTATACAAACATAAATGGGTCCGGACCATGATCATCTCAATGTAATTGCACAAAGAACTCCGATTATGGATGTCAGCTCTTGCCTTTCCTAAGGTATCGTAGGGCTAATCTAGCGATTGCCGGACTGACACTCTTTGTAAGGTATGCAGTTTATCATTAATATGCTGCATTTCTTATATTTGGCTTCTCTGTACCCAAGACTTTCTGAGTATGAGGTATTGAAAGCTCTGCAGCATTGGCTTTGCAGATGTTTCCAGAAATTTTCTGCAGTGAAACATGATAGAGTCAAAATTGGGGGAAAAAATCAAGCTGGTCATCAAACAGAATTGCCATATGCAAAGTCTGCTTATCCCTCACTCTGGCTCCCCAGAGAAGTGAAGGAATCCACATTCATGAAGGAACTGTTCAGGCTGAGATGGAAATGTGCTGTAGGAAACAATCTCTGCTTGTCAGTAGGAAATAATTTACCTGCTTAGGTAAAGATGCCCATTTATCCTGGAAAATGTCATTGCTCTATGTATATTAAGTAACATATGATTGAAAACATATTTGTGAAGATTTAATAACCTTGCAATCAGTGTCTTCTGGGAGTAGCTGCCTCCTTGGTAACAAAGAACTACTGCCCTACTGAACTGGAGTCCCCTGTCTTAATTACTTTAACTAGATAGTTAATTTAATGGACCTGGCTTTTGTAGATCTGCCGATGGCCATTTTTGTGTGTGCCTAGCATAACACACTTCTGTCTGAGGGGCAGGTACCTGCCCTGCCCAGTCTTGCCTTTGCTCGCCTGCTCCCCTCCTCATGGGAAGCCTGCTGTCCTTCCCCCTCCCTTCCAGACTGTATCGCATTCACAACCTCCTCATCCTTCAAGGCAGAGAGCCCAAAGGCCACGTCCTCCGGGAAGCCTCATCTGACCTCCGTAAGAAGTCAAACCCTCCTCTGAATGTGCTCACCCCATTTTCTTGTCCTCTGTTACAGCAGTCGTCCCGTCTTCCCATTTTGCATCGTATTCATCATTGTATCTCCCCAAACATCTCTCTAGTGATGTCTTGTTACAAAGAGGGCACTCAGTAAAGGTTGAATGAGTGAGTAAACAGACTAATGAATGAATCTCAGACCACAGTCTCTGGTTGCTCTTGACATAAAGCATCTGTCTTATTAACCTCTTCCTTCTGCTCCAGGATTAGGGTCAATAGCTGAGACCCTACTTCCTCCCCTTATTTCTTCAATCTCAGATCACCTCTGCTGAGCTAGACAACCAGACTGAATTTTATCAGACGCAGCAATAGTTTGTGCTGCATAATAAGTGGGCCCTGGTGACAGTCAGTTAACCATTTTGCAATGTGTGTAGAAGTGGGCTTGAGCGTAATTGAAAACCAAGCCATTTGCTCAGAGGGTGGGATGTGCCGGAAGTGCTTTGCAGCCCTTTGGAATCTTTAAGGGTTGATTTTCTCTTCAGGGTACAGGTTTCTCTGAGGTCCCATATGCTGAGGAGTTCATTTTGGCACTAACTATACACTGCCTTTCACTTCTATTTATGTGTTTTGAATACTTGTCTAGTATCTCCAAATTATTATAAGCACGTTGAAGGCAAAAAAACTCAAGCCATATGACTCTTTGTATCCCTTAAAATAATATGACCATGGTCTCATATATGATATAGTCTCCAAAAATTAAGGTGGGATTTTGCCAGGTTAATAGATCTTTAATAAATGAGTAGAAGAGTGAGCTTGTGTTTTTTTTTAATGGAGATGATACTTATCTCACAGTAGTTGGAAGAAAATATTTTGCAGTCATGAGACTGTAATTCAGTAATACTAGCAGAGTCTTATTTCTCAGCTCAGAATGTTGCCATCAACCAGAATGTTTTGTTCTTTAGGAAATTCTACAGGTTTCCAGACTCTCCCAGGTGGAGTAAAGGTTTTCCTGGATGGTGAGATGTGGCTTTGCAGGATGAGATTGGATTCAGGACACAATTTGAGATTATTACGAGTTTTCCCTCTGTCTGCTTTATCCAGCAGAAACCGTACAGCAAGTGGATGCTTCCTGTTGACTTTTGGCAGAGTTCAGAAAGATTTAGCTCGAAACAGGTTTTATTTCTTAGAGTTTCCTGTCTACCTAGTAGTCCCATGAGATCGGGACTCCTGAGGTTTTCTTTTCTGTAGATACCTATGATCAGAGATACAGACCCACAGTAAGTTATAACAAGACCTTATTTTGAGCTAAAAAGGGCGCCATATGGCCTCTTTACCAGCCCTCCTCATCTGGTGGGGTGGACATAACTAGCAACTGTTCAATTTCCTGGACACACTTGGGTCCTCACCTTGGCAGTTTGTGGGCAAGGCCAGCTAACTGAGTCGAGGGTATACTCCCCCACGGTCCTCTAGGAAGAAGGGGTTGCTTTCTGCTTCAAGACAACAGGGGTCTCGGTATCCGCCACGCACCTTCTTCTGCTTCCGTTCCACCAACTTCCTGGACACTTGCGATGGGAACTCTTATTGACCACCTCTTTGTACACGCACTTAATCAGGAACTTGGTTCTTTATTTTGTTTGCTTTTCCTTAAGGCGATGCCTTTGGCATCTTGGCTCGGGCTTCCTCCCTTTCTGACACGTGGCTTCGCCACTCTTGGCCTTCCTAGGAAATTCCTAGGACCTGGCACCTCTCGCTGGAGGTTCACATACCTCCTCCGAGCATTCAGTTGGCCGCCTTCTTTAGCAAAAGGATTGTCTCTTCCTTTCTTCCTGCTTTGTCATCCTTGGAGGGCATGACTGCCAGTCAGCTGGCAGCTGTGCCAGCCTCGGGCTGGTGTTAATAAGAAAGAATAAGAGATCTGTTCAGCTTAGATAACCACACAGATTGCACTGCTGTATTTTTTCTTTACCTTTTAGAAAGGTTAAGGTGTTTTCCTATCACCCACATAATAAGAAATCAAGGGAACGGCTCATCTTGTGGTCCCTCTTTAGCGTGGATTTCAGGTACAGGAGATTAGCCATCGCTCAGAAGATTGGCATCTTGCAGAGGAAGCCTTCTTTTCTTTCCTGCTCCGTGGATTTTCCTTTGTGAGTCACTGAAGACGTGCCATCGGCTGAGAGCAGTAAAATCATTTAGCGTGAGGGGTGACTTCACATTTTGTCTGGAACGGCTCCAGGTGTCAAACAACTAAAGGAAAGATACAGAAGAGCAGGAACGGCACTTTGCAAAGAGAGTGTATTTCGGAGCTTCTCTGCTGGGAAAACCTGTTTCTTGGTTGCAGGCCTCTTGAAGGTAGATCGCAGGAGTGGCCACGCCGTGGAGGAGGGTGTTGTGAGAGAGCTTAGCCAGCCACGAAGGGAGCCTGGGCCTCAGGGCTGCCCTCCGGTTGCCTTGCCGGGGGCGGGGGGAAGGATCAGTATCGCGCTCTGCCTTTTGAAGATGGGGCTTTGAGGAAGTGGCCGGTGAAGAGAGTGTGAAATACGTCTAATTTATGTAAAGCCCTGCCAGCCACGGGAGCACACGGGTTAGAAATTTGTCTGATGGCAGCTTTTCGCCAGTTACATCTTTTCTCCAGACTGGAGACTGAAGGCACCTTGGCCGACTCCAAGGGGGATATGTGTGCAGCGTCGGTAGCTGGTTCCAAACCAGTGGAGAGTTATTTCTGACGAGGAAGGGCCACCTGGAGTGTAGTTTTGACTCACGATTTAGGACCCCAATGAGCATTGCTTCTCCTGAACAATGGTGTAAGTGATGTGGAAGGGTTTTCTCTCCCATATCATTTTCTTATTACACTTTTTACGAAGCTAATTATAGATTCACATGCAGTTGTGAGAAATAATGCAGAGACATGCTACGTACCCTCTACCCAGTTTCCTCCGTGGTTAACACCTCGTAAAGCTGTAGTGCGATATCACAGCCAAGAAATTGACAAACATGCAATCCACCGATCTCATCCAGATTGCCCTCGTTTCACTTGTACACCGCTGTGCGTGCGTGTTTAGTTTTATGCAGTTTGATCACATGGGTGGGTTCCTATATCCACCACCACCGTCAAGATTCTGAGCCATTCTGACAGCATCAGCGCCTTCCCATTGCCCTTTTATAACCATGCCCAGCTCCCTCCTGCCCCTGCCCTTCATCCCTAACCCCTGTCAAACACTATAGTGTGTTCTTCACATCTATAATTTTGTCATTTTGAGAACATGACATAAACAGAATCATACCGTATATAACCTTTTGAGGTGGACTTTTTTTTCACAGCATAATGTTTTGAGATTCATCCAGGTTGTAGCTTGTCAATAATTCATCCCCTCCTAATGCTGAGTAGGCTTCCAGGATGTGGCTGTATCACAGTCTGGTTAACCGTCCACCTACTGAGAGACATCTGTGTTGCTTCCTGTTATTGGCTATTATGAATAAAGCTGCTATAGGTATTTGTGTACAGGTGGTGTGGACAGAATAACCTCTGGGAAGGAAAGGTTTTTAAGTCCTACCTTCCCTCACGCATTTTTGCTTCTCTGAACACTACTTGTCTCCACAGTCACAGCTCACAACTTCCGAGATTAATTGCGATGCGTTAACAGAAAGTTGTCAGGACTTTCCTGGAGCCACGAGGGTGAGCAAGGTCACGCTTACATCATAAGAAGGAAAGGAGGGAAGGAAATGCATTCCCCCCCCCAACCCCAGCCATTCCTCCTATCAGATCCAGCCTGAGCTCCATCGTCCTTGCGGAGGCCCTGCCTCTCCTCTCAGGGGTCTCTCCCTTCCCGTTCTTTGGGTTAAATGCGCGCACCTGCAGAGAGCGGAGGGGATGTGGTCCTCGTGTCCTTGCACTGCCACTGCTCCTCTTGTGGGTGGTTTACATGCAGCCCATACTTACTTGTTCTGACTTTAGTGGGGTTGGCACTGAGCAGGGACGTGGGGCGGTGGAAGGGAGGGAGGTTCTGGGGTGGAGCAAGAGCTGTTCATTGATGGCATTTGTCATCAACTTCCGAGGGGGCGCGCTCACCTCCCCTCGACAGGAGCTGCCTGTCTCTCCCTCCCACCAGCAGCCAAGAGGGTAGCCCAGGGACTGGCAGGTGTGAGGACCCACCTGGGCAGGGTGTACAAAACCCTGGCCCTGGCTCCCTGATTCACATGACCCTTCTCATTCAGAGTGAGGCCAGGAGGGATGACTTGGCCTGAGGGCCGTGCCTGGTGCAATGCTCAGATAGGCACGGGGACACCTTGCTCACCACTGCTGTCCTACTCCCCTCCCCTCTTGTTCTTGCTGCCTTTCCCAAGCAGGGATACAGGTCATGGTCTGTCCTCCAGTCACCATCTGTGGGCTTCCAGTGGCCTAGACAACTGTTGTACTGTCCAAGGCCCTCCATCTCCCGCACCTACCACCCTTCACGGCCCCCGGCAGGCACCTGCAATCCTGCTGCCAAACCCACCACAGCTGCCGGCACGTCTTGTTCTTTCTCTGCCTGCAACGCCCCTTTCTCTGCTCTTCCTGGCAAATCTCTAGGTCAGCTTCAAGGCACAGTTTCAACCTCCCGTTCTGTGACTTGCCCGGGCAGGGTCAGACCTTGTGTCCCACACACTGCTTGTGGCCCATATCCATGGTCACCGTCTCTCTGTGGGTCTCAGTCCCCAAGGATGCTGAGCTCTCTGACAGTAGAACCATGCCCCCTTTGACCTGCTGGTGTCCAGTGTCCCTTCACCACCTAATACATGTCACAGCTACTGCTGCCTGAAGGGTGGGGATGGAAGAGAACGTTTGCTGGTCTGCCTGGTGGGTCTCCCTGGACTTGGGAGACCCGGCCTTCGCTCACTGTTTCCTTCCTCTGAACAGCAGCAGGGAGCCCTCTTCCCTGCAAGGCCATGTGGACATCTGCACGGAGAAGAGGCTTTGTCCCACCCATGGGGCTCAGTTCAGTGGTACCTTCCAACCCCCTGAAATGCCACCCAAGCCCTGGAGTGTCTGTTGTCACGATGATTTTTAGTACAGTGGCTTCTAATCGTCTTATTTATGTATCTTAACCTCACATTTGTATTTTTCAGGTGTCTACGTATTTCTCAAACACATCACTAAGCCAATGCCCCAGGGACAAAAATTAGACATTTGCTCCAGGGTTTCTGTTTATGTGAGGGGTGGGGGACTCGAGCCTACTCACCCCCAGGACAGTAAATGAAATGGGTGTGGCCCAGAGCAAAAGAGGTAGAAATAGATCGACAGCCATTTAGAAAAACACCTTCTGTCACTCAAGGGGACTTAGGTGAGTCTTTCCCCTCTTCAGAGACAGCAAGGCAAAACAGTTAAAAAATCTGAAATAGAAATAGTTTATCTTTAGAACACCTGCATACCGTGCACGTGTGTGTGAAGGCCACGTGTGCTTACATGAGTCTCCTTTTCTCAGAATTTGAACAATAATTATGTCAATTATGCTTATTAAACTCCCCCCATATTATTAGTCCGGGTCTCTGTAGAAAAGGTGCTTTGGCTGAATATTCTTCTAACTTGACCTCTCTCTGAAACTCTTGGCCTCTTCATGGCTGTCTTGCTTGTTCGTCCTCTGACTTTTGCTCAGAGCACGCTGCTCTGTGTGTGTGACCTTGTGCTTGCAGTGTGCTGGCCTCCAAGCCAAGTACTAGACTTTCGTGCTTTTCTTTGATTTCAGGGAGTGTATCTTATGTCTCCCAACCGTGAGTGTGTCTAATCTCTGGGCAATAGGAAAGCCGAGTCCACTATGCACTTTGCACCCAGCAAGTATCTAATATATATATATTAGATGATATTCATGTTAAGAGAACAGCCTTCTGGGTTGCAGAAGGTCCCAGAGGCTGGGTCAGGCCACTTGGGAAGGTCACCGGGACCCACGTCACTCAGAGCTGGCAGCCTGCCTACGGCCATAGAGCCATCTTCATATCTGAGGCATCACGCACACGTACTAGCATTCCCTGCAACCCCTGCCTGAACCAAGGGCGGAGAGGCTGTGCTTCCAGAGGCCGTTTCTCACCACCACCTGCACAATCCAGGCCGTGATTCCCCTTTTGCATTGGAGACCATTGAGGCTCAGAAACGTTTTGTGGCCTTAGTGTATTAGTATTGAATCAGGATTTATATTGATAAGAGCGAATGAGTTTGTTCCTGTGTTGTCATCTGTCCCTGGAAAATAACACCACCCGAGTGATCCAAAGGAGTCCTAAAGCGTACGTGTGAACAAAGCTGTAAAGCGACCGTAAGTCGGCCTGAAACCTTGGCCCTGCCCTCATTTACTCCATGTGGCTCAGAAGCACAGGGGCATCTGGAAAACGGCCCGAGAGCCCCACGCCTGTCTCCCCTCCGCTCTCTCTTCCTCACAAAGTAAATGCAAGTCGGCCGGCAGTGATTCTGAACGTTGAATTCGATGCTTTAATATGAAATTCTGGATGTGAGGCTCCGATTCCATCTTGAGGTTCTGTGTTGACTGGAGTAGCTGGGAGAATCCCAGGCGTTAGTGGGGTGCCCCCCCTGCCCCCCGAAACTGAGATGTCAGTGGGCAGTTCTGGGACGTGCTCCCCGGGAGATCTGAGTCACGGACGTGCTGGCCAGCAGGGAGGGACTGGAGCTGTGTTTACTTCTCCCTTTGCTACCTCAATGTGTAGGTTCTGGAGTTTCTCTCCCCGTGAAAGCTGGGCTCTCGTGTAGTCTTTCTTGGCCAAAGGTAGCAGGATTTTGATTTATTTGCTCATTCATTTCTGTGGATTAGTTAAGCTTAATAAAGTTCAAGCAACCTGTCCAAAACATAAATTGGCATCAGTGATTCAAGATGACTGATTTCCTCGGGTTCTGGCAGAATTAACAGACATCCTCCCTCCTTCTCTCGTATTACAGAATCTTCAGAAGGCCCCGGGAGTCAGGCAGGCTCCCTGCCCACCCTTGGTAGATATGCAGCGGGCCTGCGTTCCGCTCTGCTTGGAGCAGTGGCTCTCAGCAGGTGTACAGACGCAGCCGTGTTCCCGGGGCCCTTCACAGCTGCGCCCCTAAATATTAATAAAGGAGGGAACTTTGTTTTCACAAAACCCGGCTTGTGCAGGGCTGTGGTGATGCCTGAAACGGGAAGGTGCGATGCCACCTCGTTTTGGAGGAACACAGGAGAACGAGAAGACGGCCGTGGACACGGACTTTCTCCTCCATCGCCTCCAGAAGACGCCAAGACTCTGGAGGGCGGGGTCCTGAGGCGGCCAACTCTGTTCACCGGGGGGGCCAGGGCAGCAAGGTGGCCAAGGAGGCTGTGAGGCAGCCGTGGACCCTCTTGTGGACGGGGCGACTTACTTTTAGACCACAGTAGAGAGTGTGTGGTGAGTGTTGCTGACTTGCCTGGTGCTCTCTTGAAGGTTTCATGTTAAAATAATGCCATGAGTACAAAATCGTTGAGGGCTAGTGTGCTGCCCCTTTTCAGGATGGAGGCTCACTCCCCATTAAGCAGTCTGTTCCAGTCTATTCCAGTCTGTTCTAGTTTTGCACAGCTTCAGTCTTGGACAGACTATATTAAGATACTTGCTTATACCAACCTGGCTCTCGGTACCTTCCACCCAAGAGTTTGTGTTCTGTTTTTGGAATAGAAAGAAATGTATCAGACTCGGTGTTTACCAGAATTGGCTGTCCACCGGATCATATGGCAAGATCATCCGCCCGCAGAAATCCCCAGATGATGTGTATCTTTATAACCTTCATAGGTATTGCTGGTGGGCAGCCAGGGTTGGGCTATTTCCCATAAGCTTCAGCTGGTAGTTAACTCTTCTAGCTTAATTGAACATTTATTAATAACCTAAGGACCAGGCTCCCAGTATACACATCTCATTCATTGCACCTTCTCACTGGCCTTGTGTGTCGATTCACAGGTTTCATCTACAAAGGAAGACAGAGTTTAGACTCTGGGTGTATCTGTTTACATCCTTTATACCTGTCCTGAGGGGGGGTGGTCATACCTAACAGTGACCATCTAGATACACTTTAAATCCAGACTCCCTTAAAAGAGCACACACAGGTAGGCACAGTCAGTGAATTACCGAATTTTCTTTTAGGGCTCATCATCCTTTCCTTTCCATTTCAAGTTGCCTAATTAAATGTATGAACAGAGAAACTGTATTTTTAATAGATGTTACCTGTCATGGTTTGTAGTCCATAATGGAAAACCTGGTTGTTCTGTTTTATTTTTTTCCCTCCTGTTATACTTGTAAACCTATATAACAGAGAAAGTAAGGCATAAACACTTTTTTTTTTCTTTTTTCTTTTGCGGTACGCGGGCCTCTCACTGTTGTGGCCTTTCCCGTTGCGGAGCACAGGCTCCGGACGCGCAGGCTCAGCGGCCATGGCTCACGGGCCCAGCCGCTCCGCAGCATATGGGATCTTCCCGGCCCGGGGCACGAACCCGCATCCCCTGGATCGGCAGGCAGACTCTCAACCACTGCGCCACCAGGGAAGCCCCTAAATGCTTTTAATAACGAGAATAAATAAGCAACAGAGGAGATGACTCATCGGACTTTGAGAGAACTTGATCACCATCAGCCCTGAAATAGAATGACTCCCCTGGTCCCGAGCAGGCAAGAGCCCTTCCTCCCAGCCGCATCCTTTCTGGCCATCGCCTCTTCCGTTTGAATCGAGCTGTGGTCTTCTTCTGTCTGCCCACAGAGATCCTGGCCCTCTCAGGTACAACCTGGTCTCCTTTTACAGCTGCTCAGACTGATCCTATAAAACCAAGTCAAGGGTTTATAATGCTAGCAAGCCCGTGACAAACAGATCTAAATTCTTCTAGGGTTTTGGAATTCTACTTTCCTGTCTTTGTTAAGGCTATTCTCAAAGTACTTTTTTCTAGTGCACGAGAAATAGGTATTTATCATAAATACTTAGAACATGGAGTTTAATAGACTAAAATGATAGAGAAAAATATAGAAGAGATACATATTTCTTCTAGAAAACAACAGAAACACAAAAATTCAGTTATTTAACTTTTTTCCCACCAAACAGCACTGCATGAGCATTTCTCGCATATAAATAAATTACTTTCCATACAAGTGAACACCTCTATTTATATACTGTATTGACACAGCATAATTACTTATGCTGTTCTTGGGTAGCCGGGTTGTTGCTAGCTCTCCACTATCGTACGTGGTAATGTTCATGATAACTTTTGCATCATGAGAATTATGCACTGATGTATTTTTCTAATGTCGCTAAGAAAACCATTATATCTCTCACTGGGGTGACGGTCTGTTACCTTCTTTCACTGTGAAGTAGAGGGAATCGTGCTTCCGGAAACCGGAAAGCGGTTATTTCCGGAACCTGGGACCCCTGTCCCCATTTTTCTCCCTGAGTCGGGGAGAAGACGGTGCCCGTCGTTGTGCTCATTCTTCTAGAATCTTCGCTCGTGCTCCATTTCCTTCTTCCTTCCGTGGTGGTAGGCAGGGGCCCTTCTCTGTGCCAGAGAAGGTGGAGAATGAGGCGAGGGGGAGGTTCCAGGGACGGAGCCTGACAACGCTGAAAATGCTGACATAAATTAATCAAAAGAGTCATCTCACAGGATTGAATTAGTTGCTAATTTATGGCTGCGGCGCCTCGGCTGCGAGGCCGTTTCTTCCTGCTCATCCGTTGTTGCCCCTGATTTATGTCAGAGTCTCAGTGCATTGGCTCACTAGGGATCCTTGCAGGATGGACGGAGGGGCGAGGGCCGCTCCCGTGCCGGTCGCCCTGATCCAGTCTTCATCCCACCCCTCAGAGTGCAGCCCCATCTATCAAGCCCCAGTATTTGCCTCATAAACTCTATGTCTGCATCCTTAGGCTCTGTTACATCACGGTGGAAGACGGGCTGGTGACAGAAGAAAAAATCTTTTCTTTTTCTTCTCACTCATTCTTAGAGATTCTCCCACCCGGGTGGGATGAAGCTAAGGCCGTGCCTGTGTGCCTCGTGACGACCTGCAGGAAGTGCCCCCCGCCCCAGGTTGGCCTCCTCGAGTCACTGTTATTTTTTGTAATGAGAGGGCCTGGGGGTGGTTTGTGCGCTGGTGGCTTCCTCCTTGGGGAACCTATTTAATACTGCTGCAACATTTCTTTGTAGGAAAAAGTCGGTTGTGGACACTGCTCATTCTAGAAAGCTCTGCCCTAGAGGGTGTTCGTTCTTCCCATGGGCTTGTTCTTCTTTTTCTCTCTCTCAAGTTCTTTCTCTGTGTCATGTACCGATTTCTGAGCTTCTGTCTATGTTTTCTCTCTGAGTCCCAGTCTTCAAGGGTTTTGTGGAGATAAAGACATAAAATGTATTATCAAATAAATAACCATACGGTTATAGATGCGTGGTTGCTAATGATGACAGCTCTGATAAGTGAATTCACAGTTACACAGAGCATATCTATTTTTTTAAGCAGACATGGAAAGCTTATTATCTTTGGAATTCATGTGAAACATTCTTTTAAATGTATTTAGAGGAGACGACTTTTTAAAACATAGACTTGATTATTGGATATGACTAATGTTACTTAGAAACAAGCTTCATGGTAAGGTGGAAAATCACATTCACTAATAATAGCTTTGGTTTGAAATTGTCTAAACGATGCTTGATTATCAAAGCGTAGAAGTCTTTTTTTTTTTTTAAATTAACCTTTAAGTGTTATAATTTCCAAATCTGTGTCTCAGGAAAACGGACAACATCTCTAAAACTCATTTTTGTTATTTTTAAATAATATCTACCTCATGAAGCTATTATTAAAATGAAATAATGTATTTAATATGTTTAGTACAATATCTGGCCTCTAGTAAGTATTTGACATGTCTATTATTATTTTATTCGTCATTGGTTACCTGTTATTATTTTAGTTCTAGCACACATCTGTGTTTCGGATTCACGTAGCATTAGACATCACCAATTGGATAGCCTGTTAACTTCAAAATCAGAAAATTAAACAAATCTTCTGCTCCCACTGCTTGCCCTAGGTTAACACACAGCCACCACCTTCTACATAGATGGCCAAGCCAGAAGTTTGGTGCAGTCTCTCACCCACCCCATCCCCGGCATCTGGGCTCCAGTGACACTGAGCTCTCCCTCCTTCCACCCCGCCATGCTCTCCCTCCCTCGAGCCTTTACCCACATAGTTCCCTCTGCCTGAATCAGTCTGTCTTCCCTCATTTCAGCTATTTATTTCCTATGCATCCTTCAGGTCTCAAGTAGAAGTCACTTCTTCCAAGAAGTCTTCTTAACCCTCCGTATCTCTCTCATGGGGCTCCTTCTAAGTGCCCATGGGGCTCCTTCTAAGTGCCCCATAATGTCTTGTGTTACTGCTATCATAGCACTTGGCATATTATACAGTAAGTAACTATTTTTTGTACTGGTCCACGATCTCTACGATTGGTTGACCGTCATACTCATCCCACTGAATCCCCGTGCCTTCCACAGATGGAGGAGAAAGTGCTTGGCACTGCTGCTGGATGCATGAGTCTGTCTTCAAAGTCAATTCTAGTAGAGTGGCGTTTTGAAAATAATTTAAAGGATGTTTTAAACGAAGGGAGAGGTAATCTTCCATTTGAGTTCAAAGCCTCTGCCTGCACATGCTATTTCCACACAGGGGCTGATGCTATGCATTCAGATAAGTCCCAGGACTCACATTTTACAGAAGGAGCAGACCAACATTAAATCAATTTCCATGAATTTTTCCAAGAACGATACAATAAGCCAACTATATTGGTAGTACTCTGTCCTAGCCCCTGGCCTTCTCCTCTGTATTATGCCTCCTCCACCTCTTCTCTCCTGAGGTGGTTCTTAAAGGGAGGGAAGAACAAAGATTCCTCATGGTCCCCAACCTTTGCTATTTCTTGGACATCTTTCAAGAATTTCAGGTGGCAAAGGGCGCTTTAAAACGATGACCTCTTTCCCTGGGAGACCAGATCTTCAGAAGGATTCTTCACTAAGCCTTTGGGAGAAGATAAGCAGTCTTAGACTTTGCAGAATTTTCCCTACACAACCTGGCATCAGACACAAGAGCAAGCAGAGCATTTGGCTTCCTGTGGGATATTGATTTCCCCTCTCTGCTACAGCATTCTCCTCATCCTCTTGGCATCCTCTGCAAAAATAAAACATGAGATTTGCAAAACTAAAAATACTGGAAGTGACAGGTTGTTCCAGCATCGTGGGTGTGTGAGTTCCAGTGGAGAGAGGACCGATGTAGCACCGTTGCCCTTCAGGGGTCACCAAGTGCACTTCTAGACTGTGGAGCAAATTGAGATAAATAACAGGTATTAGGAATGGCAAGATTAAAGCCTTTTGGAAGACTGGGCTGGGAGAGTGTAAAGAAGCAGAGCTAGGGAGATAATGGAAGACCAGAATTATGGCTCCACGAGGCGGACAGGCAATGCCTTCCTGGGTTCGTCTTGTAGCAGCAGTGTAGGTGACCACATATAGGTGAGAAGGTGGGTTTGGATGATTGGTCCGTAAAACAATGAGCGAGATGACCCATTGTGTTCCCCGAAAATCTGCTTATCACTTTAGCCTGTGCCGTCAATGACATTGAGCTCTCCGTGGTCAAGGCTGATTGACTGTGGCCACGGTTCAGCTCCATCCCTGTTGTCCATGTTCAGCCCTACCTCATGGAGGGAGGGATTCAGGGAGCGTTTCCTGAGTGCTCAGGAACTCTGTCTGCAGTCCCGTTTGCGGCCCAGCTGGCTTTAGTTTAGCATCCACTTCAATTAACAAAGAGAACTCTTGGGAATTCCCCAGTGGTCCAGTGGTTTGGACCCCGAGCTTCCACTGCAGGGAGTCTGGGTTCCATCCCTGGTCAGGGGACTGAGATCCGTCAAGCTGCGTGGCTTGGCCAAAAAAAAAAGAAAACCAAAAAAGCAAAGAGAAGTCTTGTTTCAGACACCACTCCTCACCCTACCCTCCAGTTCTGAGGACTGAATTGGATTCTTACTTTTGGCAACTGAATCTCTACATTGAAAACTTCCCCTAATGCTTTAGCTTCTCCTAGATTTTATTTCCCTTCTTGGTTGTACATTCTTCCTACTGGTTGACATTTTTGGACTACTTCTTGTGGTCCTAACCTCCAACTCCATTGCCTGCAACTTACCTGAGCCGACAACTTGCTTGCTGTTGTATTCCATAGCTAGTTGTCTTTAGGTCGTACCAGACTCCCAACCAGTGCATGGTCACTTCAGTGGAGGATTTAATCCTAGATTTTATTCTCTTCTTGCTCTAAGTAGATGTACCTGGACATTTTGACATTGGTCTTCTCTGCTTTCCCAGCTGATCCTTTAGTCTAGCTGCACGTTATCTTCTGACCTGTGTTTTAAACTGTCCACTGGACACCTCTATCTGCATTTATTAAAGGCAACTCAGACTCCACGTTTGTAAGTCTGACTGTGTCACTTTCCTTCAACATGGGCTTCTCCTCCTCCATCCCCTTTTGGTTCATGAATTCACCATCTGACCACTTAACACAAGCTAGAAATGTGGGCGTCAAATTGGACTCACCTTTTCCCTTCACCCCCCTTTATCCTCTGTTCTCTGTGCCTGTATGTCTGTGTACTGACCATCGGTGAGCTCAGGGAATCCCGCAGCTTTAAATATTATCCATATTTTAATGAGATGAAAAACACAATGAAAAAGAATGTGTGGTGTCTACTTGACACTCCACACCTGACGTGGATATCTGCCTAACAGGCATCTCAGACTTAACATATTCAAAACAGAGCCCTCGCTCTCAACCCCAGCACCCACCTGCTCTCCCCACAGTCTCCTCCCATCTCAGATGGCGTCGCCACATTGCCTAAAACCAAACCTCTTAGAGTTACCTTTAATTCTGCCTAAAAATACCCCTCTCTCCCCCATCCAATCCACGTGAATCCCCTCGATTCTTCTCCTGGATATATCCAGCACCCGCCCTCTTCTTTCCATCTCCACTGCTACAACCCAAACCCAAATACCAATACAACCTGGACTATTGAAATAGCTTCCTAACGCGTGCCTTCGTTTTGTTTCTGCTTGTCCACCATCCATTCTGCATTCAGCAACTAGAATAGCCTATTAGAAATGAAATACTATCACTCTTTGCCCTAAAGCCTCCTATTACCTTGAAGTATACTTTAAATGAAGTCTGGCCAGCAGTGTCCAGTTTTGTCTCAGACCCACCTCCTCACTAGGCTCTAGTCACCCTGGTCTTCTCCTATTCATGCCATACGTGTGCCCACCTAGGGCTTTTGCACTTGCTGTGCTCCCTGCCTGGAATACCTGCACCCAGACCTCCCCAGGTGCAATGCACCATCCCAGTGAGCACTGATGGACCAACCTGAGTCCACAGCCTTTCTCTGAGCAACACCTCTCACATCAGCCTATTTTGTTTTCTTTGTAGAATGCCTTGCTCTCTGAAGAGATCTTGCCTCGTTACTTATTTTTGAATTACCTGCTTCTTTTCACTGAAATGTAGGCTCCAAGGGAACAGGGCCTTCGACAGCCTGGCCGAGCAGTGTAATCCCAGTGCCTACACATAGCAGGTACTTAATAACTAGCTGGACAGTTAATTGATTGGTTAGTTAACCAGTCCCTATATCTTTGCTTGTTAAATTAGCGTTATTTTGCCTCTTCCTGTAAACAGTAGATCAGCTGTGTTTATAATTCTTAGTTTATCTGTGTTTAAAATTCTCAGATAATAGTTAAAAGCCCTAAGTGCTTTCTGTTTCCCACTTATCCCTTGCAATAACCCTAATGAGATGGGTGCCAATATTTCCTGATGACAGATGAAGACACAGGGCAGAGACGTATTAAGCTAACTGTCAAGGTCACTCAGCCGCCCAGCAACCACGCCAGGATCCCCCCCCCAGGGGAGTCTGTGTCCAAGTCCCTTTCACTCCGGCCCTGCTCCTGGGGGAAGCTGTGACTGTTGCTCTTTTCAGGGCAAGCTGTCTGGCCGCGACCTCCAAGTTTTCACTGGGATCTCGCTCCTTCTAGATGTGGCAGGGGTGGAGGCTTGTGGCCCCAGGCACCCCTGCTGCTGTTCCCAGTCTCAGAGTTTCGTCAGACTGTGGCTTCCACCCCCTCTAGGCTGCAAGGTAAAATACATGACACCTGGTTAAATCATTTTTTAGCGTAAGCATGTCCCACACATTTAATCTGAAACTCAAGTTTAATTGTGTGTCTCGTATTTTCATTTGCTAAATGGGGAGACCATATCCCCACACACACTCACTGGTGTGTCTGTGTTCCTTTCTGATCCCACAGGATATCTGGCTTGTTTTCAAGAGTAATTATATAAGTAGTAGAGGCAGGGGTCACAGTGTGGATTCACTGTGCTGCTTTAATTAGAAGTTCACTTCCTTGTCATAAAAAGTGTTTCCTCAACCTTTTGTAACTCTTTCCCTCTTTATAAACAGAAAAACTCATACAGTGTTCCTAATCTTCTTCATGTCCCACCAGCAAAAGTGATTTTATTTTGTTTTAATGTTTGGTGCCAAAGTAAAAATAGTATTTGTTTTGCTTTCCAAATATAAGATTATTACAGCATAGTTTTCTTCAATTTACATATCTACCATTCTACCAAGATGAGTCTCAAACTTATTCTTTAAAAATAAATCTTAACGGTACCTTCTCCAAGAAACCGTCCCGCGCTCCCTCCGGGAGAGTTCATCTCCATCCTCTGGGCCACAGGGCACCTTCTGTCCCACCCGTCACCCCACCTATTGAAATGTTCCACCTCTGCATCTGGGGACCAACTGGGCACTGACATGCTCATGGCAGAATGTTTTGTTTTCACTTCTATGTTTCCAGTCCTTTGAAAATCCAGTAAATATGCGCGTTCAACGACCTTACTAATAAAGCATTACGAGGACGGTGGAGAGTGATATACATTACAGCAGCTAAACTTGTATCCAGAGCAAGAAACAAGCGACTCTCCGAAGAGAGATTTTTTGACTGAAAGGTGGCAGAAAGTAGTGCCAAAGAGTCACCCAGACTTGTCTCATCTCTGCTTGTTATGTATTTGTTTCATTTTTAAACTCCAGAAAAGGAGGATTTACTGTTCCCTCTTTCATGTAGTTTTTGTGAACTAATGTGACAAAGTGATAAAGTGATTAGCCTCTGACCCAGACTGGTTAAGTTCAAATCCACACTCTGTCACTTTCTAGCTGAGTGGCTTGGGAAAGTTGCTAGATGTATCTGTGTCTCGGTTTCCTTATCTGTAAAGATGGAATAGTCATAGTTACTTTCCCATGGGGTCAGACAGTAAGGAGACGGAGTAGAAAGTGTGAGGAACGTACCACAATTCCTAGAACGTAAAGAGAACATGGTGCACGAGATGAGGGTGGACAGGTCTGTGTGGTCCAACTCACGTGTGCACCATCGAGTTTTACTTTTAGAAGAGCTGTTGGTTCCTGGAGGCCTCTGGAAACATGTGGTCCGTGTGTTCTTGTGCAGAATGGAACAAACCAAAGTTTGCTATCAAGCAATTCCCCATAACTTTCCTCAACGGTACCACATTTTATATTTCCTTATTTTATTATTTAAAGCTCTGTCAGCTTGACCTCAGTTTTGTTCTTGGCTTTCAGCTGCCTTTGTTCTCAGGACACAGTTTTCTGTCACTTGCTGTTGGCCTCTGGCCACCCCCAAACTTGCACCCCATGAAAACCATCGTGCCTGGCTCTTTCCGACCAACTAGTTGGAAGACACAGGACCATGCTGCCAGAGTTATCTTCTCCGCTTCCCTTTTCACTCATTGACTCTCCTCCCATCCCCAGTTTTCCTGCATCTGACCTTTTGGAGGCCATTTTGCTAACAGCTCTTTCTCCAACTTCAAGGCATCCTCATTCCAAGGGGAATGGACAGCCCTGGCGTTTCTCACTAGTGTCATCGCTGCTGCCGTGCAGGTCAGGGAGGTGATTCACCTGCTGGCTCAGGGACACTAAAAGTGACGTAGAACATTCTGGTTCCCACCCCCAGTCAGGTGAGGTCTCTTCCTACTTTCCTTACTGGGAAGCGCTGCATCGCTGAACCACTTCTGTCCCTTTTCCGTGGGAATTGGTTGGCATGCCTTCTAGATTGCATATAGTCTTTTAAAAGCACAGACAGATAAGTGAATGTAATACCCTAAGGGGGGAGCTCTTTTCTGTAGTTTCCATGGATAAAGGAGCAAAAACAGTATCTACCCAGATAGACGGGATGTGAAAGAAAAGAAAACTTCTGTCTGAGGTGACTGGGTGTAGATGTCGACTGAGATGGGAAAACTGGGAAAGAGCTGGTCAGGTGAGGAGTTAAGAGGGAGACTTACTGTGTTTGGTTCACTGTGGCAGAAGGTCTGTGCTGAGACGGGATGGGGTCTCCAGTGTGTGGGTGATCACTGAGAACCCCAGAGTGGATGCTGTCCTCCTGCAGGTTATGTGGAAGGACATCCAGGAAATGTTAACACTGAACTGGGATTTCCTTAGGAATGGAAACTCTCAGGCATGTTTATAGCCTGAGGAGAAAGGTAGAGAAAGAACCTTGTTGCAAGAAATTCCCCAAAACAAATGTAAGTTGGTGCAGCCACAGTGGAGAACAGTATGAAGGTTCCTCAGAAAACTAAAAATAGAGCTACCGTGTGATCCAGCAATCCCACTCCTGCACATATATCCAGACGAAAAGCTACATGACGAAAAGATTCATAGCAGTACTATTTACAATGCCAAGGCATAGAAACAACCTAAATGTCCATCGACAGATGAATGGATAGAGAAGATGTGGTACATATATACAATGGAATATTACTCAGCCATGAAAAAGAATGAAATAATGCCATTTGCAGCAACATGGATGGACCTAGAAATTATTATACTAAGTGAAGTAAGTCAGACAGAGAAAGACAAATACCATATGATATCACTTACACGTGGAATCTAAAATATGATACAAATGAACTTACCTATGAAACAGAAACAGAATCAGGGACATAGAGAACAGACTGGTGGTTGCCAAGGGGGAGGGAGGTTGGAGAGGGATGGATTGGGAGTTTGGGTTTAGCAGATGCAAACTGGTATACATAGAATGGGTAAAAACAACAAGGTCCTACTGTATAGCACCAGGAAACAAACTCAATATCCAGTGATAAACCATAATGGAAAAGAAGATGAAAAAGAATGTGTATATATATATATATATATATGTATGTATAACTGAGTCACTTTGCTAAACAGCAGAGATGGGCACAGCACTGTGAATCAACTACACTTCTATAAAACATAAATTAAAAAAAAAAAAATGCCCCAAAACATTGTGAGCCTGTAAAATGGGCCTTATACAAGGTTCACTGTAGTTGGACCTCTTGACCCAAATTAGAAAGCCACCAGCTTTTAGATCTGCTTGGAATTTCACAAAGTTCAGCATGAAAATAGGATGGTGTTTACCAGTAACCCCCAACACGGGTCTAGCGGTTTCCCTTATGTTATTTATTTTGCATTTCTCATTAACTCTACAATTTAGGTATTATGAATCCATTGTTATGGAAGAGGGAAACAAACAAACAAAGCCTCAGTGGGAGAGGACACATGCCCAGTTAGTGCCCAAGCAGGCTTCCGGCTTTAACCACCCAGCTCTAAATCATATCACTTTTAAAGAAGACACTGTACTTTTCTGCTTTTTCAGCTCCTCTCCTAAATCGTTTTGTGGCTATTTAGTATAACTCTTTTTACCTTTTGCTTCTGTATGCTGCTATTTTAGTATTCTGATGAGAATCCTAGTAAGAGGGCAGGGACAACTAAAC
>NW_020174430.1:2686458-2811696 GCF_003031525.2 Neophocaena asiaeorientalis asiaeorientalis | reverse complement strand
GGGGGGGGGGGGGGGGGAAATGCAAGTTCATTTGCCATTAATCACACACTGTCCTTCTAGATAACATGCAGACGATGCAAAGGCAGTGATCCAAAACAATGCCGATAAGCACTGAACGGGATTACTAAAAGGTTTGCGTGCTCCCCGCAAAGAGAGCAGTTCTGGTAATTGCAAATGAGTTTAATCTGTATCACATCTGAATTATCCTGGGCTTAGTATCCAAATTGGTTTGCTTCTCGGGTTTGTCAGGTCAGCCTCCTGCACACTCTCCCTTGTCAGGGGAGAGTAGGTCTGATGAAGAGCAGGCACAGCTTGGAGCCAGTCTGCTCATAAAGCCGGCGTATATTGTACACCTACACTCTCAACTCAAATACGATCTTTCTCCCAAGTCTCCTGTCACCCCCATTTCTGCTCCCAGCAGAAGTCATTGATTTTCCTCTGTACTCCCATTGCATATGCCAATATTATACTAGTAACTATACCACACACACAGTAGTCTGAAGAGTTAAAAGTGCAAACCCTTCCTGGGTTGACTCAGATCAGCCATTGTTAGCTGTATGACCTTGGAAAGGTCATTTAATCTCTTTGTCCTAGTTCCATCACTTGTAAAATGGGATGTTAATAATACCTACCTCATACGATTCTTTCATGGATTAAACAACTTAATACACGTAGGGAACATATAGCAGCTCCTGGTACCTAGGAATTACTATATAAATGTTAGTTATTATCATTCATTTCTTTAAAACACTCCCTGTTTCACTGACCTGTGAGAATCTTTTAGGCAGTGGTCAGTCCTTAATTATATTTTCCCCCATAGCACTCTGTGAAAAAGAGAATTACCACTGGTTGGAAGAAGAGAGAGACTCATCTAATTGTCAGTGTCTGGCGATCAATGAATTGAGTGATGAGAGAGAGAACATAAAGCTTGTGGGCTAGTAGCTGATGCAGAGTGGGCACTCAATACATCTCTCAAGATTCCTTGTCGCTATCATCAAGGCATCCACCTGCTTTATGGATGGATTCCATCGTCTTCCAACTCCTTTTGTCTAGGTGGTACGCAGCTGGGGAACAATGGGTCAGAGGCTCTGGTGTTGGATCTCAGGGTCCAGGGACCATTGTGGTCCACAGCTACCTAAGAATCATCTTGGAGGAAACTGTGGAGGGGAACCTTGAGGGATAGACAAGTATCAGATACATAAGGAGGAGAGGGGCCTGCCATGAAGCTTCTGTCCTTCACTTGGTGCTGTGTGGTAAAACAAGCATGAAACCCAAGGAACAAAGACCTGAGGGCACAACCTCCACCCTCATTGAAAAGGCCATTGCGTTAATTAGGCAGGAAATTGGAGGAAGTTTATTCCAATGGATTCTTTAAAAATGAGAAATTAGATAATATTTTAAAACTCTGGAAGTGTGAAGCTCCAGGTTCAGAGACAAAGCGGGAATGAGAACAGTTGTCCCTCAGTATCTCTGGGGGATTGGTTCCAGGACCCCCATGGATACCCAGATCCACAGACACTCAAGTCCTGTATATAGAATGGTGTAGTATTTGTATATAACCTACTCACATACTCCCAGGTACTTTATCTTATTTTTCAGCTGAGGTATAGGTGATTTATAATATATTCGTTTCAGGTATACAAAATAGTGATTCAAAACGTTTATAGACTATACTCCATTTATAGTTATTATAAAATATTGGCTCTATTCCCTGTACTGTATAATATATCCTTGTAGTTTACTTATTTTATACATAGTAGTTTGTACCTCTTAGTCCCCTACCCCTGTATTTCCCCTCCCCGCTTCCCTCTCACCACTGGTAACCACTAGTTTGTTCTCTACATCTATGAGTCTGTTTCTTTTTTGTTATATTCACTAGTTTGTTTCCTTTTATAGATTCCACGTATGAGTGGTATCACACAGTGTTTGTCTTTGGCTTGTCTCACTAAGCACAGTACTACCCAGGTCAATCCATATAATTGCAAATGTCAAAATTTTATTCTTTAAGACCGAGTAGTATTCCACTGCATATATATATCACATTTTCTTCACTCATTTGTTGGTGGACATTTAGGGTGCTTCCATAATTTGGCAATTGTAGATAATGCTGCTGTGAACATTGGGATGCATGTATCTTTTCAAATTAGTGTTTTTGCTTTTTCTGGATTTATACCCAGGAGTGGAATTGCTGGGTCATATGCTAGTTCTATTTTTAGTTTTTAAAGAAACCTCCATATGGTTTTCCATAGTGTCTACACCAATTTATATTTCCACCAGTAGTGTACAAATGTTCCCTTTTCTCCACATCCTCGCCAGTATTTGTTAGTTGTGGGCTTTTTGATGATAGCCATTCTGACAGGTGTAAGGTTATATCTCATTGTGGTCTTGATTTGCATTTCTCTGATAATTAGCAATGTTGAACATCTTTTCATGTAACTGTTGGCCATCTGTATGTCTTCTTTGGAAAAATGGTCTTCTGGCCATTTATTAATCAGGTTGTTTTTGATACTGAGTTCTATATTTATATATTTTGGATATTAACCCCTTGTTGGTCATATCATTTGCAAATATTTTCTCCCATTCAGTTGTACAAAAGCTTTTAAGGTTAATTATTAACTTTTTCTTTGTACCTTTGACTTAGGAGAAAAATCCAAAAAAAATATGGCTGCAATTTATGTCAGAGGGTTCTGCCTATATTTTCTTCTAGGAGTTTTATGGCTTCCAGTCTTAAATTCAGGTCTTTAATCCTTCGTGGTTTCTTTTTGTTTATGGTGTTAGAGAATGTTCTAATTTCATTCTTTTTACATGTAGCTGTCCAGTTTTCCCAGCACCACTTATTGAAAAGGCTGTCTTTTCTTAATTGTATATTCTTGTCTCTTTTGTCCTGGGTTCATTGACCATAGGTAAGTGGGTTTATTTATGGGCTCTCTATTCTGTTCCATTGACCTATTTGTCTGTTTTCAGAGCCAGTACCGTACTGTTTTGATTACCATAGCTTTGTAGTTTAGTCTGAAGTCAGGGAGTGTGATACTTCCAGCTCAGCTCTGTTCTTCTTTCTCAAGATTGTTTTGGTTATTCAAGGTCTTTTGTGTTTTCAAAGAAATTTTTAAAATTGTTTGCTCTATGTTTGTGAAAAATGCACTGGCATTTTTATAGGGATTTCATTGACTCTATAGATTGCATTGGGTAGTATGGCTATTTTAACAATATTAATTCTTCCAATCCATGAACACAGCATATCTTTCTATCTGTTTAGGTGGTCCTAAATTTCTTTCATCAGTGTCTTACTGTTTTCTGAGTACAGGTATTTTACCTCCTTAGGTAGGTTTATTCCTAGGTATTTGTTTCTCTTTGATACAATGGTAAATGGGATTGTTTCCTTAATTTCTCTTTCCAATAGTTTGTTAGTGTATAGAAATGCAACAGATTTCTGTATATTAATTTTGTATCCTGCAACTTTACCAAATTCATTGATGAGCTCCAGTAGTTTGTTGGGGGTGTCTTTAGGATTTTCTATGTATAGTATCATGTTATCTGCAAACAATGACAGTTTTACTTCTTTTCCAATTTGGGTTCCATTTTTTTCCTTCTTCTTGTCTGATTGCTGAGGCTAGAACTTCCAATACTATGTCGACTGAAAGTAGCAAGAATGGGCACCCTTGTCTTGTTCCTGATCTTAGAGAAAATGCTTTCAGCTTTCCGCCATTGGGTATTATGTTACCTGTAGGCTTATCATATATTCCCTTTATTATGTTGAGGTATGTTCCCTCTATACACACTTTCTGAAGAGTTTCTATCATAAATTGATATTGAATTTTGTCAAGAGCTTTTTCTGCATCAATTGAGATGATCATATGTTTTTTTTTTATTGTTAATGTGGTGTATCACATTGATTGACTTGCAGATATTGAACCATCCTTGCATCCCAGGGATAAATCTCACTTGATCATGGTGTATGATCCTTTTAATGTATTACTGGATTTGGTTTGCTAATGTTTTGTTGAGGATTTTTGCATCTTTTCATCATTGATATTGGCCTCTAATTTTCTTCTTTTGTGGTATCTTTATCTGGTTTTGGTATCAGGGTGATGCTTGCCTTGTAGAATGAGTTCAGTAGCATTCCTTTCTCTGCAACTCTTTTGGAATAGTTTGAGAAGGATAGCTCTTAACTTTTCTCTAAATGTTTGCTAAAATTCACCGTGAAGCCATCTGATCATTGACTTTGTTTGTTAGGAGTTTTTTTGTTATTGTTGTTGTAGTTGTTGTTGTTACTGATTCAATTTCATTACTGGTAATTGGTCTGTTCATATATTCTATTCTTCCTGGCTCAATTTTGGGAGATTGTACATTTCTAGGGATTTGTCCATTTCTTCTAGGTTGTCCATTTTATTGGCGTGTTGTGTTCACAGTAATCTCTTGTGATCCTTTGTATTTCTGTGTTGTCAGTTGTAACTTCTTTTTTAATTTCTAATTTTATTGATTTGGCTTCTCTTTTTTTCTTGATGAGCCTGCCTAAAGGTTTATCAATTTTATTTATCTTTTCAAATAACCAGATCTTAATTTCATTGACTTTTAAAATTTTTTCCTCTATTTTATTTATTTTTGCTCTGATCTTTATGATTTCTTCCTTTCTACTAATATTGGGTTTTGTTTGTTCTTCTTTTGCTAGTTCCATTAGGTGTAAGGTAGATCATTTATTTGAGATTTTTCTTGGTTCCCGAGGTGAAATTTCATCAACAAAAACTTCCCTCTTAGAACTGCTTTTGCTGCATCCGATTGATTTTGGATCATTGTGGTTTTGTTTTCACTTGTCTCTAGGTTACCTCTTTGATTCTTTTCAGTGATCTTTTGGTTATTTAGTAGCTTATTGTCTAGCCTCCACGTGTTTGTGTTTTTTGCAGTGATTTTTCTTGTAGTCAATGTCTAGTCTTGTTGTGTTGTGGTCGGAAAAAAATGCTTGATATTATTTCAGTTTTCTTAAATTTATCCAGGCTTGTTTTGTGACCTAGCATGTTATCTATCCTGGAGAATGTTCCAGGTGCACTTGAAAAGAATGTGTGTTCTGCTGCTTTCAGATGGAATGCTCTGTAAATATCTAGTAAGTTCATCTGTTCTAATGTGCCATTTAAGGCCAGTGTTTCCTTATTGATTTTCTTCCTGGATGATCTGTTGATTGATGTAAATGGCGTGTTAAAGACCCTTAGTATTACTATGTCACTGTCGGTTTCTACCTTTCTGTTTCTTAATATTTGCTTTATGTATTCAGATATACCTATGTTGGGTGCATATATATATTTACAATTGTTACATCTTCCTCTTGGTTTGATCTCTTGATTATTATGTATGTACTTTTTCTCTCTTGTAACAGTCTGTTTTAAAGTCTATTTTGTCTTATATAAGTATTGCTACCCTAGCTTTCTTTTGCTTTTCATTTGCATGGGATACCTTTTTCCATCACCTCACTTTCATGGGATACCTTTTTCCATCACCTCACTTTCAGTCTGTGTGTGTCTTTAGATCGGAAGTGAGTCTCTTGTAGGCAGGATATATACAGGTCTTGGTTTTGTATCTATTCAGCCACTATAGAGTGGCTTTTGACTGGAGCGTTTTGTCCATTTATTTTTAAAGTAATTTTGATATGTATGTAATTATTGCCATTTAAAAAAAAATTAAGCTTGTTTTTGTAGTTATTTTCGTTCCTTTATCTTCAAATCAAATTCCTTCTGATTTGATGACTATCTTGTATTAGGTTTGGATTCCTTTTTCTTTTTTGTATGTGTATCTATTACAGATTTTTGGTTTGTGGTTACCATGTGGTCTCGATGTAGCAATCTTCATATGTATGCGATTATTTTAACTTGCTGATCTCTTAATTTTAACTGCATTTTAACAACCCTGCATTTTTACTCTCCTCCCCTCACGATTACTGTTTTGACATCATATTTTGCCCCTATTTGTTTTGTGTATCCCTTAACTGCTTATTCTGGATATAGCTGATTTTGCTACTTCTGTCTTTTAACCTTCCTACTAGCTTTGTACATGATTGATTTACTACCTTTACTGTATATTTGCCTTTACCAATGAGCTTTTTCCTTTCATAATTTTCATGTTTCTAGTCTGACCTTTTCTTTTTCACTTAGAGAAGTCCCTTTAACATTTCCTGTAAAGCTGATTTGATGATGCTGAACTCTTTTAGCTTTTTCTTGTCTGTAAAACTTTAGAACTCTCCATCAAACCTGGATGAGAAACTTTCCAGGTAGTGTATTCTTGGCTGTAGGTTTTTCCCTTTCATCACTTTAAATGTATTGTTCCAATCCCTTCTGGCCTGCAGAATTTCTGCTGAAAAGTCTGCTGGTAGCCTTACTCACCCTTGTATGTATCTTGTTGTTTTTCCCTTACTGCTTTAAATATTCTCTCTTTATCTTTAATTTTTGCCATTTTAATTACAGTGTGTCTCAGTATGTTCCTCTTTGGATTGATCCTATTTAGGACTGTCTGTGCTTCCTGGCCTTGGATGGCTGTTTCCTTTCCCAGGTTACAGAAATTTTCAGCTATTTATTCTTCAAATACGATTTTTGCCCCTTTCCTTCTCTCTTTTCCTTCTGGGACCCCTATAATATGAATGCTAGTATGCTTGATGTTGTCTCCAAAGTCTTTTATAGTGTCCTCTTTTCTTTGTATTCTTTTTTCTTTTCTTCTGTTCAGCTTCAGTGATTTTCACTACTCTGTCTTTAAGCTTGCTGAAGCTTGCTGATCCGTTCCTCTGTATCATTTAGTCCACGGTTGACTTCTTCTGGTGCACTTTGCATTTCAGTTATTGTATTCTTCATCTCTGGTTCTTTATATCTTCTGTCTCTTTGTTAAAGACTTCTAACTTCTCACTCTGTTCATCTGTTCTTCTGAGTTCTCGGATCATCTTTATAATCATTGTCTTGAAATCTTTCTTGAGTAGATTGCCTGTCTCCACTCCACTTAGTTCTGGGTTAAATCTTGTTCCTTCATTTGGAATATGTCCATCTGTTGCCTCATTTTGCCTAACTTGCTGGGGGTTTTTGTTTGTTTTGTTTTGTTTTTTTATGTATCTGGTGTCTGATAGGTTGGTTACATTTCCTGACCATGGAGAAGTGGCCTTTTTTTAGGAGATGTCCTATGTGTCCCAGCAGTGCACTCCCCTCTTGTCACCAGGGCTATATGGTCTAGGGCAGGGGTCTCTAACCCCCAGGCCATGGGCCGGTACCGGTCCACAGCCTGTTAGGAACTGGGCCGCACAGCAGGAGATGGAGCGGCGGGCGAGTGAGTGAAGCTGCATCTGCCGCTCCCCATCTCTCCCCGTTGCTTGCATTACCACCTAAGCTACTGCTCACGCTACCACCTGAACCATCCCCCCCATCGCTTGCATTATGCCCGAACCAGCCCCACTGCCGGTCCACGGAGAAATGGTCTCCCATGAAACCGGTCCCTGGTGCCAAAAACCCCTAGACCACTGCTCTAGGGGTTCCCCTTATGAGGGCTGTTTGGGCCTTTCTGTTGTGATGGGCTGACTATGTGGGTGGTCTGGTGGGGGTGGCTGGTACTTGTTCTGGTCAGTCGCCAGGTCCTGCCTTGTACTGAGGCTGTGGCTACTGATTGGTGGGACTGGGTCACAAGGTGGCTGGCTGCAGAACCCATGGGGGCCCTGGGGCTAGTTCTGGCTTACTGGTGGGTGGAGTCAGTGTCCAGGAGGCCTGTTGGCTGAAGCCAGCTCCTGGGTCTATTGCTAGTTTACTGGTTAGCAGAGCTGGGTCCTGGGACCTGGCTGCAGGGCCCTGGCGTTCCTGGGTCTAGTGCCTGTGCAGTGGTGTTTGGGGCAGGGTTCTGGGCCCTCTGGTGGGCAGGGCTGTGTCCAGGGGAAGCTATGGGCTCAGAGTACCTTAAGGCAGCCTGTCTGCTGGTGGGTGGGGCTGTGCCCACGCTCAGTTAGCTGCTTGGCCTGACGCGTCCCAGCACTGGCAGCTACGGGCTGTTGGATGGAGATGGGGCTGGGTCTGGGGCTAATAATCGAGAGGGAGGATTCCACAATGACAGTCGCCAGCACCAGTGTCCATGTGGTAGGAGGAGCGCTCATAAATGGCTGCTGTCAGTGTCTGTGTCCCAGGGGAGCTGCAGTGGCCTCCTGCCTCTCTGGGAGCCTCTCCGAGATCAGCGTTGGGTCTGACCCAGGCTCCTTTCAAATTACTGCTTCTGCCCTGGGTCCCGGAGCACGTGGGATTTTGTGTGTGCCCTTTAAGAGTGGGGTCTCTATTTCCCACTGCCCTCTGGGTCTCCCAAAAGAAGCCCTGCTGCCCTTCAAAGCCAAACATTCTAGGGGCTCATCTTCCCTGAGCAGGACCCCTGGGCTGGGGAGCCCGATGTTGGGCTCCGACCCTACATTCCTTGGGCAGGACCTTTGCAATTGTGATTATTCTCCTGTTTACGGCTCACCCACCCAGGGTTATGGGACTTGACTACAGCACAACTCTGCCCCCCTACCCATCTCATTTTGTTGTGCTCCCTTCTCTATATCTTTAGTTGTAGATGATCTTTTCTGGTAGGTTCTGGTCTTCTTCATCAGTGGTTCTGCAAATTGTTGTAACTTTGGGGTGCCTGTGAGAGGAGGTGAGCTTAGGGTCTTCCTACTTCTCCGTCTTCCTCACAGCCCCTCCCATGCACTTTAAATCCTCTCTAGATTATTTACGGTACCCAGTACAGTGTAAACGCTTTATAAATAGTTTCCACAGCAGGGTAAGTTCGAGTTTTGCTCCCTGGAACTTTCTGGAGTTCGGGGGAAATATATTGCCTCCGTTGTTGGTAGAATCTGTGTAACCAAACCTCTGTACTGTACTTGTGAAAACCCAGGTGAGCACCAGGAATTCGGTTAAACGAGACTCCTCATGCGGGCAGCCTTTTGCTCCAGGCTGTGGCCACCACGCTGGACATCAGGGCTTCTGGCTGAACAGTAGGGGCCTCCCCTGAGCTCACCGTAACCTGGCCCTTGTGGTCTGAGCAGGCAGACCCTCATGCAGAGCCTCAGTAGCACAGCCTTGGGATGGCAAGTCCCTGTCCTCCAGCAGCTGGGGGACGGACGCCCATGTCAGAAGCCTCTGCCGGCTTTGCTGAGAGCCAGACTGCATGGCTGCAGCGGGCCTGCTGGACTGGACTCGGTTCACTCCGAGTGCTCCGGCTGCCACCAGATCACAAATAGGTTTTGCTCCGAGTATGTTCCCCCTTAATTTTTAAATGTAAATGTATTTCAAGGGAAATTAAATCCATGGGTTTTTAGTTCATTTATCCTTAAATCATTAAAATGCTGTAAGAACATTACAAGACCAAAAGACAACCCTCAGAATGGGAGAAAATATTTGCAAATGAAGCAACTGACAAAGGATTAATCTCCAAAATTTACAAGCAGCTCATGCAGCTCAATAACAAAAAAACAACCCAATCTAAAAATGGGCAGAAGACCTAAATAGACATTTCTCCAAAGAAGATATACAGATTGCCAAAAAACACATGAAAGAATGCTCAACATGGGCTTCCCTGGTGGCACAGTGGTTGAGAGTCTGCCTGCCGATGCAGGGGACATGTGTTCGTGTCCTGGTCCGGGAAGATCCCACGTGCCGCGGAGCGGCTGGGCCCGTGAGCCAAGGCCGCTGAGCCTGCGCATCCGGAGCCTGTGCTCTGCAACGGGAGAGGCCACGACAGTGAGAGGCCCGCGTACTGCAAAAAAAAAAAAAGAATGCTCACCATCATTAATCATTAGAGAAATGCAAATCAAAACTACAATGAGATATCTCACACTGGTCAGAATGGCCATCATCAAAAAATCTAGAAACAATAAATTCTGGAGAGGGTGTGGAGAAAAGGGAACACTCTTGCACTGTTGGTGGGAATGTCAAGTGATACAGCCACTATGGAGGTTCCTTAAAAAGCTAAAAATAGAATTACCATATCACCCAGCAATCCCACTACTGGGCATATACCCTGAGAAAACCATAATTCAAAAAGAGTCATGTACCAAAATGTTCATTGCAGCTCTATTTACAATAGCCAGGAGATGGAAACAACCTAAGTGTCCATCATCTGATGAATGGATAAAGAAGATGTGGCACATATATGCAATGGGATATTACTCAGCCATAAAAAGAAATGAAATTGAGCTATTTGTAATGAGGTGGATGGACCTAGAGTCTGTCATACAGAGTGAAGTAAGTCAGAAAGAGTAAAACAAATACCATATGCTGACACATGTATATGGAATCTAAGAAAAAAAAAAAAAAAGAAAGAAAAGGTCATGAATCTAGGGGTAAGGTGGGAATAAAGACACAGACCTACTAGAGCATGGACTTGAGGATATGGGGAGGGGGAAGGGTAAGCTGGGACGAAGTGAGAGAGTGGCATGGACATATATACACTACCAAACGTAAAATAGATAGCTAGTGGGAAGCAGCCGCATAACACAGGGAGATCAGCTCGGTGCTTTGTGACCACCTAGAGGGGTGGGATAGGGAGGGTGGGAGGGAGGGAGACGCAAGAGGGAAGAGCTATGGGAACATGTATATGTATAACTGATTCACTTTGTTATAAAGCAGAAACTAACACACCATTGTAAAGCAATTATACCCCAATAAAGATGTTAAAAAAAAAAAAAGAACACTAGGCATCCAAGGAGCCTTGCAAGCCGGTTCTCATAAGCATTTGAAAGACTCTTTTCTCTGCTTGGCAAGTTTCATCTGCAGCAAGTGGATGCCTGCACATGGGGTTCCGCAGGATGTGGGTCTGCCTTGGAATTCGGAATCAACATTTTATGTAAGGGTAGGGACCCTAAAGCCAGTGAAATACACACGCCTCTCAGTACAGGGGGATATAAACATAATTGCACTCCTTCTACCAACTGGGAGTCAAGGAAAGGGTCTTGTATTTACCCCTGAAATCTTGAGCCACTGAATGTCCCTCACCCCTGTAGCACTGCAAGGGGGCAGTTGTCCCCTTATTCAAATGAAGCTTAGAGAAATGGGTCCTGTCACCCTAGATCTCAGCTGGTGGCCCTGGGTCAACCATTTCACCTGTGAGGTTCTTTCTCATTCTGCTCATCTTGGACATTTTCCTTGGATGAGAGCTCCAGCTGGCTTTTTAAAGCACTTACAAATAATGGAACTTTACCAAATAATCGATTCAATATTTATTCGTTCATTCGAGGAATATTTGTCACAGGCCTCGGTTCCAGACACTAAGTGAATACTTAGCATAGTCTGCAAGATAGGCATTAAGATTTTCGTTCCATAAATGGGGAAGGGGCGTGGGGCTTGGGAAGACAGGCAGGTTTAGTTACTTGTCTAACCTGGAAAGCCCCTGTCACTGTGCCAGTGCCTCCCAGGCAAGGGGCTGCCTGTATTACCGCGCTGCAGCTGCTGATTTGGGTGACTTCTTTTTAGTAGCAACTTGGCTAACACAGGGCATGTTGGCTCATGGGTTAGCGGCTTGAAGCCCTGACCTTTACGGAACCAGCACAATGGCTGCTGTGTTGAGTAGAGATGTTGGTATAAAACATGCAGTCATAGAAGGGGGGAAACCTTATTCGGTTCACTAACAGAAGAGAATTTATCCATATCCCACAGACATTAAGTTGAAAGCCATACGATAGTTTTTGGGTTTTTTTTTTGCGGTACGCGGGCGTCTCACTGCTGTGGCCTCTCCCGTTGCGGAGCACAGGCTCCGGACGCGCAGGGTCAGCGGCCATGGCTCACGGGCCCAGCCGCTCCGCGACATGTGGGATCTTCCCGGACCGGGGCACGAACCCGCGTCCGCTGAATCGGCAGGCGGACTCTCAACCACTGTGCCACCAGGGAAGCCCCATATGATAGGTTTTTAATGCAAGTCTGGCTGAAATGCCTGTGGTAGCAAAAGCAGAATGAAATTTGGGAATCGGGCATGGTGCCTACTCATTTGAACTGGAGCTGTTACTTTTCTGCTAATATAAGTATAACAGAGTTAAAGGATTCAGGGGCACTTCCCTGGACCACTGAGGAGGAAAATCGGGTGGGAAATGAAATCCCATCTTTCCTTCCACACCTGTGCGGAAATGTTTGGAGAAGGAGGAGCCACTAGAGGGCGCAGTCCGGGCAGCCAGAGAGATGGAGGGAAGGGACCCTGCGCTGAGATCCACCGGAAGAGGCTCATCCTCCAGATACAATGCGATGATCGGTCTGTAACCTGCAAACAAACTGTTACTCCTTAATCACGCCGGCCTTGTTAACTTTCCCTGACGTGCCCTGAGCGCTGATAGGATGAACCTTTTGCTTCCTTCGTGGGACTGAAGGGAGAGAATTTTCATTCCTGAGCACTGGGTCACACTCCGTCAGCAGGTGCTCTGGGATCAGTAGCTTTCAGGCTTATTGCATTTTCTATCTACCCAAATTTTACTCTATAGTGGTCACATTATGGGCTTAACCTTGGCCTTAACAGTGGTTCCAGAATGTCCTATAAACTGGTCTTCCAGGAACATGTGCTGAGTACCTTCTGACATTTGTACCGTGTTGTAAAAGGAGACCCCAAATTAAGGATAGCCTGGCTTTTGGCCAGGGTGCTCTAAAGTAACAAGAATAGCAAGACACATAAAAGAAACACACGAAGAAGTAGCGTACAAATAAATACAATGAGTGTTACTGCGTGGGTATTGTCTCACACTTGGAGAGCAGTTTTCAAAGAGTTATCAAGGACGTAGCTCACGTTATCAGTTTATCTTCCTCACAACCTCGGGATTTGGGAGGGCCTTTATCAACATGCCTATTTCCTAAAACTGTAAACAGAGGCTCAAGGTGGTACAGTCGAGATCACAAGGCTAGTTATTAACAGGGTCGGGACTCAAACTCGGCTTTCTTTTTTTCAGTCGAAAACGCTTTCATGACTGGGAGATGCTTCTTGGTTTTTAGTATACGTATCAGTGAAACAGATTAATTCCTGATTTTACACAAAGAAACAAGGGCATGTGCATTAAGCAAATTAAGTCCCTGACAGAAAAGAGAAGGTAGCCAGCCTCTGGGATATCTTTCCAGCTGACCCGACCACTGACCCTTTCCTTATCCCCTTTTGGCTGTAGCTGTAAAGGTTCCGCATGTGGATACTGTCAGAACGAGAGTGGCAGCCATCATTTACCATCGGATCGGGCTTCGTATAGCTAGTGTGAGGATTCCTACATAAGCCAGCAGTGGCACAATCCCCAGACCCATGGCCTCTCTGGCTGCTGAATTTCCGTTGGGCTCGTGCACCTGGGCCAGGCCCCCAGGTCTGCACAGCTGGTCAGCCTGTGTCAGCCAGAGCTCTACACGTTCCCTGCGCTCGCTTCCTATGCTTCATCCGACTTCTCCAGACCTCTTCCAGGAACGAATGCGGTCTCTGCTTCTCGTGGCCTCAGCACATCCTGCCAAGATGGGGCTAAGTCCTGGCGAGGCTTGAAGGTCCTAGACCAAGTCTGGGAGGGTCCATGGCGACACAGCACCAGGTCAGGAAAACGTAGAGCTGGGAATCGGGGGAGAAGTTCAGGAGGAAATGCGTAAGGTGGACCACCCGTCAGGCTGGTGGGCCTCGCGGACCGGGTGGGGGACAGACACAATGAGAGGAGGCACCCGTTCACAGCAGCCTTGTGCTAATGGGCGGCGATCTGTGCATTCTTGGGGCAGGAAGTGGGGCCGGACATGAGTGCCTGGTTTACAGTAAGTGTTTGGTTAATATGTATTGTTTCTTCTCCTCCTACCAAGGGCACCAAGGCTGGGGAGTGTCTGCTCCCCTTGGGCTGACCCCCTCAGCTCCTTTTCCCAGATTGGCTGGGCAGGATCAGTTCCGTTTATCATAAATCCAGAGATCTGGGGACAAGACATGAGGTGTGGCTGCACATTTCATTGTAGAGGTTCCTAGAAGGTCTTTGGTGAGGGTACTTTTGAATTCCTGAAGAAAATAAAACATAATAGAACACATCCTCCCTCCTGTTGGGTTTGTTTGATAAAGATAAAATGCAGCAAACCCATGTCCTCCAGCCTTCACTCGGCCAAGATGGGCTTATGATAGCGGTTCTTTCTCCATAGTTCGTGGCCCCTGCCTTTGACTCTCTATTCCCAAGACCAGGCTGAAACCACAGGGTACCAAGAAGAAGGCCAGGTAGCAAGTGTTTCACAGAAACAAAAACCCTCTGATGGTAACCCGGCTGGCGTGGGGCACTGTGGCTGGAGTGGTCATGGTGGGGACACGGTCTTGAGCTCGTTTTGTGACTGGACTGGAGGACAGTGCTTTTGTGAGAGATCCCACAACAGTGGGGACATTTCTTATCCCAAAAGTGACAAAGCACTGACTAGTATTGGAGGAGATTGCAGCTGTGTTTGCAGACATTCGCCTGCCTTCTCTGTGGGAGGATGGATTGTTGCTTCCCTGTAGAACTTGCTTTAGCCAAGTTCAGGGGCAGGGCAGCTCAAGGGCAGAAACAATGGTGTCAGTTCCAAGGAGAAATTTTAATTCGCCAGACCTCTCCTCTCCCTGGAATGGGAGACAGGCCGTAGACCAACAAGGGGCTGCCTTACCAGTCTTGGTGCAGAGTAGGTGCCGAGTGTGCTCAAGAGTCGGGGTCATCTGTTCTTGCAGCTTCACTTCTCCCATCCTGACTGCCTTGAACCCCAGAGGTCTCTGACCACAGGAGCCAGCAACGTGCAGAGCGCTTGCCAGAACATAGAGAATGGGCCAGTTGTGTTTTCAAGTGACTGGATGGGCGAAGATTGTTAAAAATATCCCCCGTGGCCTCGGTCTCACCCGCGATCAGGCAGATACCTTAATTCGCCTTCGGTCAGCTTGGGAGTGTTTTCAGAAGACAGGAGGCAAAGGCAAGCAGGACTTGCGGGGTCACCTCAGGACCTAGGCGATAAGGCCACTATTTTTAACGAGTCTGTGACGAGCGGCACGTGGCAGTCGGTGTGTCACACGGGTGGCATCGTTTCCTGCTGCATATCAGGTGGGCAGCCTTCCTGGCTCTCACGGGCCCTGGGAGAGACCTGCTGTCCAGATGGAGTGAGCGGCACGCCTGCCTGTGCTGGGTTCTTTGGGACTTTCCTCCCTTTCTAATTAGGGACTTTCACACCTCTTGGAGCTTGCTTTCAGAAATGGATCTGAGACACTTAGGAATATGGTATTTGTACTCTCGACACCTTCCTTATAATTATCATTTGCTGATGACGTTTGGTTTTGGTTTCGGTTTTCTCATCTAAGCCTCTCATTTATATTTTGTTCTGAAACACAAACGTCTTTGGGTACCAGGGAAGGCCTTCATTTCAAGAGAAATTGAAACATGAGAAGAGACTTGCCCCACCTTTTCAAACCAAGCGTGCAGGACACAAGACTCTGATACTCCAGGCCCTGTTGGCAAATTCCACACCAGACCCAGCATCCTGCCCCTGCTTGGAATGGCTGGTCTCCACCTTTATCTTTCTCCCGAGTTCCAAATGTACACCTAAGACAAAGCAGAAGTGTTTGTTTCTCCTCTCCTCTGTTATTTTTCAGTTTCCTGGGGCTCTGCACTTCCTGCTGGCCCTCACTGGAGACCTGATTACGGATCCTGGATGTGCAGCCTCCTGCAGGACCAGTGCCCGTGGGGCTGGCAGTATGCGTTGGCTTTGGACATGTGTTTTCCTGGGGCTCTGCACTTCCTGCTGGCCCTCACTGGAGACCTGATTACGGATCCTGGATGTGCAGCCTCCTGCAGGACCAGTGCGCGTGGGGCTGGCAGTATGCGTTGGCTTTGGACATGTGTTTTTCTCTTTTCTCAGTTTCTTGGATCAGTGCAGAGGAGGCACACAGGGTCTCAGGTTTTTAGAAAATAAAATTAAATTAGCGAGCTAGGTGGACACACCAAAATTGCAATTTAGGTCCCATTTTCCTTGGGTTGTTTAGACAGATTGGTGCAATCTGAGTTTGCGGTTTGATCCAGAAGGGGAGTTGATTACTGGCTCTGAAATGAGCTTCCTTCACCCCCTGCGTGAGTTGGTTGAGACGCTGCATCTAGCAGCAGCCAGGAAAGGCCTGCTAACCAGGGAGGGAGGAGAGATGGGGGAGGAGGGAAGAGGGGCCTCGAGAATAGGCGGAAAGGTCGGGAGTTGCTAAGGACTGCCCTGCCAGGCCTGCTGCTGGTCTACCAGGTGATAAAAGTCAGCTCCATGAGGCAGGTCTGGAGATGAAAGGGGAGCCCGAAGTGGATGTAAAACATTCTCCCTTTGCTTAGAAGTGGACAGCTGATGTTTCTCCAGGAGGCTGTGGAAGGGCTGGGCCGGCGACAGTCCCCTGGTGAGATGCTTCCTGCACACCTGATAAGGCAGAAGTTTCTTCTGCAGCTTTTACCCCGTAAGGTTGTGTGCCAGTTCTCCACAGTGATGACAGGCTGCCGGTGGTGTCTGCGGCATGCCGCGCACGCCCCGGCTTTCTTATCCTTCAGCAAGAGCTATTTTGCTCATCAGCTTCAGTACGAGGGAAGAATTGCCGGCTCCTGTGAAGATCTTGCCATTGGGTGACCTGATAAGCAGAATGCAGATGTGCACGTGTAGCTGGAGACCGGCATCTGAAACCTCCACACGGCTGTGGGAGTGCATTTTCTAAGTGGTTTCACAGACAGAGATGCAAGGGTGAAGAGGGAACAGGCTAGAGGTGAGAGCTGCTGAAGGGGATGGAGAGACATGGAGTTTCCCGATTTCTTGGTCTGGGCTCCAGGGTGACATAAATTGCTTGATGTCTGGGTCAGATCTTTTGGGCAAAATATTCATAACAAAAAAAACCCAACAAAACTCATTCTAGTTTTGTTTTTGTTTTGTGTGTGTGTGTCTTTTAAATTAGATATTAGATTTTTTTTTTTTTTGCTTTGGGAATTAACCATTTACCCAAGGAATATTATTTGGAAGACATCTTTTAAAATAAACATTGGATTTCTTCATAATTCTTTATAGGTAGTTTTGTGGTACACTACTACATATTGTTTTCATTTTGTAAACAGTTCAGCAAACTTTTTATTAGCTCCTATGATGTGGCAGACATGCTACTGAGGGATACAGAAACAGGGGTCTTGTTCCCAAGAACCTCTCAGCCTAGTGGGACAGTCAGATGAGCAGACAGGGGTGTCTGAATGCGCATGGCAAGTGCTGTCCTAGAGCTAGTTTCTGGGAATTACAGGGACGTGGAGAAGGAGAACCAAAGGAGCCATCCCTTCCCGCAGACAGTGATGGGAGAGCTGGTCTATGCAGGCTGGAAAGGGGGCTCCTGGAAGAATATATGCCTTCAGGTTGCTGCTAGGATCTTGAGATGGCTAGAGCGAAGGGTCCAGGTGAGAGGGGGAGCAAAGAGACAAGGATGGACATTAGTTGGGATATTATAAATGTGGAGTCCTGTCTACCATGCTAAGGAATTAGGATTTTTATCCTCAAAAACAAAGGGAGACAGCAAAATATTTAAGCAGCAGAGTGAAATGATCAGATATGCATTTTGTAAAGATGCTTTGATAGCCAAGAAAATGGACTCTGGCAAGAGATGAATACTGGTGGCACAGTGTAGCCATTAGTAGCCATTCTGATAAATTAAATAAGAAATGATGAGAGGGGACGTCCCTGGCAGTTCAGTGGTTAAGACTCCATGCTACTACTGCAGGGGGTGCAGGTTGGATCCCTGGTCAGGGAACTAAGATCCCACATGCTGCATGGTGCCGCTGAATTTAAGGAAAAAACAGCAAAGTAAAGAAAAGAAAAAAGAAATGATGAGGGCCCGACCTTAAGACCATGGGATCATAGAAAAGGGAGGTTTGAGAGAATCTCAACAAGTAGAAAGGTCAGGATCTGTTAATACCTGAGACTTGGGAGATGGGAGGGAGGGAGGGAGGGAGATGTAGGCAGAGGTGGTCCCCAGGATTCTGGTTCTAGAAGCTGGGTGGATGAAGAGCCATGCTCAAAATGGGGACTGGGGTAAGAGGAACAAGCTGAGAGCAGGCTCTGGGGGAAGATGTAGGTTTAAATTTGGATCTGTGGTGATGTCTAGTAGGCAGCTGAATAAATCTGAGTTCAGAGAAGACCTCTGGCCCAGATATAGATGTATAGATTATATATAGTAGACTGGTCCATGCAGTTGGTGACAAGGGTGTGGAGCAGATAATGGACAGTGATGTGTGAAGTGAGCAGAGTTGAGGGTAGGGCAGGGCGTGTTGGGGACCACACACACACACACACACACACACACACAAGAAACTGTACAAGTCCAGGGAGACGAAAGGAAGGATGTGGCCAAAGGACTGGGAGACATTTTAGGAGATGGTTTCATGGAAACCAAAGTAGGAAAGGGTTTCAAGGACAGAGGGGTCAAAGTGCTCACGACGAAGGAGACAGGTCGTGAAAACTTATCTTCAAACTTTACAGACCAGAGCTCCTTGAAGGTCAGCGTTGTGTAGGAATGGAATCTGGATGGCAGTGGGATGGAGTGAAGGGCGAGGGAGGGAAGAGGAGATAGCCCTGAATGTAGAAACTGAGAAATGTCTCTGTCCAGGGAAGGAGGAAGGTGATGCATTTGAGATGATAAAACAAAGGAAAACACAGAAGGAGGCAGAGCCTGGCTCTCAGCCTCTTGGTCTTTACTCAAAGTAAAAATTTCCTCATTCTCATCCAATCCTCTACTCTGTCTTTGAGAGGCCTTCCCAGTAGTAAAAGAGGCAAATTTCCCCTCAAGGGCACATTCACAACAGGCCTTTTTTAAATAGAAACCCTTAGCAACCTATGCTAAGCAAATAGCGGGATAAACAGAGTAAGATCTGATCTCATCTTGTATCAGTTTTCTGGAAAGACCCAAGAAATGGCGCTGGTGCGAAGTTCTCTGAGATGAGAAAATCACCATTCAAGGCAGTGCAATGCCTGTGTCGTCCCTACTCCCAGAAACCTAGGTTCTTTCTTTTGCAAAGTTTAGCATTTTACTATCCTTCTGGCTCTTCTTCCTTCCTCAGACTTCCCTCCTCTTCCTTCTTTCCTGTCCATCGCCCATCTCTCAAACTGGATTCGTCCTCAGCTCTCCATTGTGAATTCTTCATTCTGCCCCGTACATTTCCAATCGTACTTCTTTTCTCTGACGTGTTGGAGTAGCTTCCCTGACAAATGGTTTTTCTCTTTAATTTTCAGGCAGCCCTTTAAGATCTTTTCATGCTGATAATTAAAAACAACAGTAGGTGAAAGACACCTTTTCCCCAATGGATGAAATTTCCCAAATATTTGGACATGAAAAATTTAATCTAAATTCTATGTGGGAGAATAGTCGTAATTGCATAATCTGTTATAAAAATAAAAGTATACTCTGGTTTCTCTTCAGATCATATAAATCTTTTGCTATTTACTAAAGATTTCCGTGGAGAGGAACAATTCTGAGTCTTTACCCGATTTTTTGAGGCCTTACTCTTGTGAGGCAAAAAAAAAAAAAAAATTTACAAGTTCCCAGTGACATGAGGAAGCAGAGAAGGGCTAAAACCACTAAAACACACAATTTTATAAAATTTAGAGAAAAAATTCATGATTAGGAGACATTTATCAGATCACTTATTTTGTCACATTTTTTGGCAGATCAACCTGCACATGGCAACATCTTTAGACAAATAAAAATGAACTACATGGGGCACGAACACACTTGTGAAGATGGTGACAATGACACCCATCTCCTTTCTGGTCTCAGCCTGCTGAGCCTCTTCTCCCATGGAGAAGGAACCTGTTGGATGGGGACCTGAAATGTTGCTAGGGTGGAGCACGGACCTTGGATCCGAGCTCTCTGGATGAGATGCTTCTAGGCATCCTCTCTGCAGGGCAACCATGGTGACTCCTGGGCCCTAATCAACCCCCTGCCTCTTAAGACCCACTCCTTCTCCCCCAGGGTCCTCCAACCAAAGAGTAGGCACTTCATCTTCTCTGTGAATGAAGGAGAGTGTCAGCTGGTGCGAACGTGTCTCCTGGGCTTACTTGTATGTATGTGCTTCTTCTTAAAGGGACTCTAACTTCAGAATCTAGATGGAACCAGGTGTGTGATATTGGACCTCCCTGGGGCGGTCACCTCACTGTGCCAGCAGGGAGAAACCAGTGTTCTCCCCTTTGGCTTCCTGCTTCTAACCTGGGCAATAAGGAGAGGAGACGATGAAGGCTTAAGAAGAAAGGTACCCGGGGTACAGCCTAGAGATGCTTCCATCAGGCATCTGCCTCCCGCTGTTAGACCAATGCTGGGGGGAAAAGAACTGAGTCAGGTGGTTTTGGATTCTTCAGTGGATGGGCTAGCTCTCTAGCAGAGGGCCAGCTTCCCAGGGAGGAAGAGACCCTCACGTGGGCAGGCCTGGGTATTGAGAGCTTTTTTAGAAAACCACCAGGAAGCGATGCCACGGGTGGTTTGGAATGTGATCTAAGCACCGAGGGACGTTGGCTGTGGAAAGGTTCTACGCCCTGGGAGCCCCCAGCCCTCGCTTCAGTGTAATTGCAAAACGCCAGGTAACAGCTGAGCCTGCCATTTGGGCAGCTGGGGTCCTCTCTCTCCCTGAGGGATTGGCTCCCCTGCAGAGAAGTCTTCTGCCATAAGCCCTCCCTGCAGCTCACACTGGAACTCAGAGCCATGGCCTTTCCCTGCCCCTCTTCAGAAAGTGGCTCCCGGCTGCGGGCTGGCTGGCTCTCCCACGGCCCAGAAGCTGCAGGAGTTCTCCGTGCTTTGCTCCAAGCTGCAGCAGGACGTGGGAGGCTTGATGCCATCCCGATTCAGCTGCCAACACGGAACCTCCCCCCAAGCTGCCCGCATCACCCTCTCGCTGCCCTTTCAGGGTCCGGCTGCAGGGCCCTGCCAAGAAAGGTCACCCCGTGATGCCACGGCTCTCGGCATCCCGCTTCCCCGCCAATAGCTGCTAAGGTTTTCAGGCTGTGAAATGAATATTTCATTACCTTAGGAAGGGGAAAAAGATTAAATTAGTAAAATGATGGTAAAAAAAGGATAACCTGACTTCAACCCTTTTATTATGCTTCCCAACTAGACAGCAAATTGCGTTCTGGGGCTTCTGCTTAGATGGCTGTAAAGAATCTCACTTTTGCTTTCAAATTAACCTGTCAAATCATATATTTATAAAGGAATGAAGGGAAGAAAATGAGGGGCCTAGGTAGTCCTACGCATCAATTAGAGGGAAATTAATTACAATTTACCTGCGTTAGCGCATTCACACCCTCAGATTACTGAAGGGATGTCTCTGTAACAGGAAGGGAGTCAAAACAGACCACTCGGTGGGGAATGGAGAGGGAGGGTTACCGGGGTCCACAGCGGGGGGGAAGGGGGGCTGCTGGCGGTGTAAAGGATGCTGGCAAGTAGATGTCCTGTATGTTGATGCAGAAGCCTCTAATGATGACATATTTTGATGAAGCAACTTCTGAAAGGCCCTCCGTGCTCTGCAGTAATGAAGTGGGCATTCGCGTGCAGTAATACTGCAAAGCGGCAGGTAAGGATAGAGCCTCTGGCTGTCAACAAGAATCACAGAACAAAAGGCAAACACGCGTTTCCTCTTCCTGTGTGGCGCTGATAGGAAAGGATCACAGCAGAGGAGGTGAGGAAGGGATAGGAAGGGGAGTCTGAGCCCCCTTTTAAGTAGCTCCTCAAATGTGCCGAATGGCATTGGATTCGGAAGAAAGTTCGGGAAAGTCACGTAGCACAGGACTCCTGAACACCGAGGTAGAAACAACGCGTGGGAGAAAAGTCAGCTACTTAGCAGGTTATACTTTCAGTCTTTGTCTCTGTTTCTCTTAACTGCGAACAAAGATGCCGTTTTGCTTCGTGCAAGAATTCCTGAGGCCCTCTGGAAGGTCAAGAGTAGATGCAGGCTGTCCCCTGGGAACCTCAAAGCTGCTTCTAGTCCTGGTGGGGAAGGAGAGGTCTCAATGGCTCTGTGGTCTTTCTTCACCCCTGGGAAGCTCAGCTGAGATATGTGCTGAGATCCAGAGAACTCCAGACCAGAGCTCCCTGCTTGGTCTCCCAGCTCTTCTCTCTGGACATCCTGGCACCTCCTGTGATGGAGCAGACACAGGGGCACGAGGGGGCGTCTGCACCGCCTGCTGGGTGAGGGGCCGAAGACTGGGTTTGGGTGGTTGGCAGACCCTTGAGCGCTTGAAGACTCAGTTTCCTCATCTGAAAACTTAGGTTAATGAAAACTGTAGTGTTCTCACCCCATTCTTCTTTTAAAGATCACAGTGTATGTATGAAAGCTCTTGGTAAACTCTAAAGAGCCGTACAGATTCAGGGTGTACAGATGTGCTGCGGCAGGCTGCTCTCCCTTTAAAAGGTGTGCTTTTGTTTTTTCAAGCCAATATCCCCCACCACTTTCCCCGCTTGGTGTCCATACATTTGTTCTCTACGTCCCCCGACTTTCTTGACACCATCCTCCTCCTCCTTGTCACTGTGGCTCCAACTCCTAGAATGTTCCTCTGCTTCTCTTCTCCTCACAGTCGGTCAGCAGCCACAGCCTGCCCATCTGGTCTGCCCTTCAGCCCGGACCCCTCCTGACACACAGCTACCAGCACTGCCCTGTCTCAGAGCCTCCTGGTCCTGCCTCACCTTCAGTGTGGTTTTCCGACGTCCAGACCCTTCTTTACACACTGCAGCTGGCCCATTGCCTTCAGCATTATCTTCCTAAAATACAGGTTTTGTCCATTCACTCTTTTTTTAAAGCTTTATCGGATTATAGTTGATTTACAATGTTGTGTTAGTTTCAGGTATACAGCTAAATGAATCTTTTATACATATACATATATCCACTCTTTTTCAGATTCTTTTCCCATTTAGGCATTGCAGAGTACTAAGTAGAGTTCCCTGTTCTGTACAGTAGATCCTTAGTAGTTATCTGTTTTATATATAGCAATGTGTATGTGTCAGTCCCAGTCTTCCAATTTATCCCTCCCCTGACCTTACCCCCTGGTAACCATAAGTTTATTTTCTACATCTGTAACTCTATTTCTGTTTTGTAGATACGTTCATTTGTAGCCTTTTTTCAGATTCCACATACAAGCAGTATCATATGATACTTATCTTTCTCTGTCTGACTTCACTCAGCATGAAAATCTCTAGGGCCATCCATGTTGCTGCAAATGGCATTATTTTATTCTCTTTTATGACTGAGTAATATTCCATTATATATATGTACCACATCTTCTTAAAAAACTAAGAATAGAGCTACCACATGATCCAGCAATCCCACTCCTGGGCATATATCCGGAGAAAACCATAATTCGAAAAGCTACATGCACCCCAGTGTCCATTGCAGTGTTATTTACAATAGCCAGGACATGGACGCAACCTAAATGTCCATCGACAGATGAATGGCTAAAGAAGATGTGTTCGTTCACTCTTATGCTCACAAGCTTTCCGCGGCTCCCTGCTGCGTTCAGAACAAAGCATAAACGCTTAAGCCGCACACTTAAAACCCTCAACAACGTGAGCCTACCAACCTTTCCAGTATTCTTTTCAGCAAAACCTTTTCTCTCCTTCTATACCTACTTCTTTTACTGACCAATTTAATAATCACCTTTCTCTGGTTTACCATTAAAACATTCCTTCTTGCTGTAATTTCCTTTCCTAGCTTCATCTGCTTCCATAACTTACAAAGCTCAAGTAAATTCTACCTCTCTTAACTGTCCTATCATATACACCACCATCCCCACCTTGACAAAACGTGTCTCTCCCTTCCGGTTCCAGTGCAGTCTGTGATTGTGGTGGACCGCTCATCGTGAATCATAGTCAGCCTTAGATTAATTAGTGGTAGATACCTCTATTTCTCCCATTTCTTTCACAGAAATCGGTGAACAAAGTTCTGATGACTCTTTGTTTCTCCCCCCAAAGAATCAGGCAAGCATAATTTAGGAGCCCAAAACATATTTGTTGAAATGAATTCTCATTTGATCTCACCTCCATTTCCTACCAGTCTCCATAGACCACCTGAAGACTCAGTTCCCATCTGGTCCTGTTTTTTCTAAAGAGTCCAGGATTTTTCTTGCTTAGATACCCAAGAAGAAGTTGTTTCCTCCTTCCCAGAAACTTGAATTAATTCACTTCTCTTTTTGCTAATGTCCCTTTGTCTCTCACCCAGATGTCTGAGTATTGTCTTTGAGTTATTGCTTGAATTAAGACCCATAGCTCCTTTTTTTCCCACTAGAAAATGATAGAAGCATCTCTGACTTGCCTATTAACAAAGAACATGTAAACTTAGTTGCAGTTGTTAGAATATAGACATTTGTCCAATCTATTTGTAGTGTGATTGGATATCAGCTGCTAAATATACATTTATAGGAAGTAAGACCGTAATCACATCATCCATTCACTCAATGAACATTTATGAAGTGCCGACTGTGTGCCAGCCGCCATGTCGAAGGCCGTTGGTGGATAGGAAGGCAGAGCAAGGGGTTCCCTGAGCCCACAGGAGGACGCTCTTCGTAGGTCCACTCGTATCAGGTCCATTCAAGTTGCCATCACTTCTGGCTTTGGAGGAATTTGAAACGGATACACCCTCCAACTGAAGAAATAAAGCTCATAATTGCTGAGAAAGGTAAAAAGGAAAGAAAGAGGGACAAGAAAGAAAGGCACCGTGTCTCTGGATGGTGTTGGCGTGTTTTATCCCTTGGGGCACGAGCCAGGCTCAACTCAGGATTTGTGTCAGGCAGGTGGGAGGGAGAGGGGTGAGGAGGGTGGAGACTGGACCCTCGTTAATCCCTGGCAACCACCCCGAGGAGCAGCACAGCCCAACAGAGGTGAGCTGCTGTTTCTCCCCTGTTCTTCCAGCAACTGAAGGGTCCTTCGTGCAAGGAAAAGGATGTCACTCCTCCACACATCCGCTTCTTGAAATTCCCCTTAAAGTCCTCTCATCAGGAGAGAGAGGAGGACAGGATACAAGGAGGCAGGCAGACCCTGACTAAGTAGTCGTATCTTCACTCTGAGATAGAAAACAAGAACCAGACAAAACAGCATGCGCTCAAGGGCCAGCCGAGCCCTCCTCCATTTTCACGTGGCAGGGTCTCAAGAGTCCTCTGCCTCCCTCCTCTCCTGCCGCTTCCTGCCTCTTAAGAAGAGCGACGTGGTCTATAAACCCGAGTTGCAGGTACTGCTACAGAGATGGAATACGTAGGTCTGTGGGAGAAAATTACAGCAACAGTATTCGGCAGCAGTTCTGACACTTACGAGATGCGGCAAAGTGGGAAGATAAGTACGCAATTTCTCCAGGCATCCTAGCTTCTGATTGTGAGGTTTGGGACAGGCCAAGGAAACATTCCTTTCCTCACAGAGAAAAGGGCACAGACGGATTCATCCTTCCTTTATCCCACACTTGCTCTGGGGTTCAGCCGAGATGAGATGTGGGGAAGTGCTTTGAACGGTGTATCTGTTACTCTAAATAATTTCTACGTGTTACCGTTGACAACCCACAGATCTTAGTACTTAATGCAGAAAGAGTCATCTTTTCCCTCTCTCAGGTCACAGTCCTCTGTAGATCATCCTGGGACTCAGATCTCCCCACGCCGTGGCTCTGCCGTCTTCAGACAGCTTGCCTCAAGGCCACGCTGGCCGTTCTGACCACAGAGGGTGAGAGAGAGCTTGCCCTCAGCCTGGAACCGCACGTTACCTTGCCCACATTCCACTCAGGAGAAACACTGACAGTGTCCATTCTAAATGTAAGGCAGCTTTGCAATGTGGTCTGTGTGAGCCCCACAGGGAGAAATGGGCCTGCTGACCAGCTAGCCCCTGCCTGGCTCGGCCACTATAGGTTATTGCTCAAATGCCACCTGTCGTTCTATCTAGCAAACAGATAGTCCAGGGTCTTCTTCCTCCAGGCAGCCCTCCAAGATCATCAGCTGTGCTCTGCAATCAGACTCATCCGCTAAGGACACCCCATGGAGCAGCTGCTCAGCACACATGTGGCTGACGCGTGGTCCCTGGCCATGTCTGAGGTGCACAGTTATATTCATGTTGAAGGATGGCTGGTCCAGGAGTGTGGACAGGTCCTTGGCCGTTTCTGCCCGGGCTGCGTCATACAGACAGTCATGGAGGCAAAGGGCTCAGATGTTGGCCTGAAGCCATCGGAATGGCCGTTAGCAGCAGCTCTCTCGGCCTACCGTGCTCACCCACGCACGGAGAGCCCCTGCTTCTCCTGTCCATGCCCCCTTCACAGCTTTGCCTGATTCATCAACCACTTAGGGTTTCAGCAGAGATAAGCATCACTTACATTCAACAAAAATCATTGAGAACCTAGTGTTCGCTGTGTACGGACAGGACGACAGCTGTGAGCAAAGTCAAATCTCAGACCTCTAAGGTTTTAGAGTCTAGAGATAAAAATAATAAACAAGAGACAGCGTGTCGTTAGTATTGAGTCAGCAGTACCCGCAGAAACGCAGAACGGGGGCAGAGGAGGTTAAGGAGCTGGGGCTCTGGCTGCAGCGCTTTGAGTGGGCTCTAGGCTCCCATCCGAAGTTGCACAGACTTGCAGACAGCACAGATGGCACGGACACAGGTCCTGCGAGCCACGGACCGATTGTTCTGACCAGAGCAGAAGAAAGATTCTTAGATTAGGGGACAAACCAAGAAGACACTGAGTGCCAGGCTACAGAGTTTGGATTTTATTTATTAACCATTTCGGAAACTTGCGTGGTTTAACTTAGTGAAGTTGTACTGTCAGAACGTCATGTTGAGAAATTATTCTTTTGGTAGAGGACGTGATGGATTGGAACAGAGGTGAACCTAGAGAAAAGTTACATTAATGATAACTACTGCTTATCGAGAATTTACTCAATATGCGACTATTTGCTTGATCTTATCAACCACTCTGTGTGGCCTGTACTATTATTATGTTATTTAATTGCCCTAACAAAGGCCAGAGTGTGGGCTCTCACCCACCAAACCTTTAAATACCAGGGACTTGGTGTAGTGATCGGAACAGCTGGGAAGGCGATGGGGTGTGATGAGAAACCGGGAAGAGGGATGAGGCAGAGATGGCGAAGACGGTCAGATGTGCCGATGGCTCGGATTTAGGGGATAAGGGAAATGTGGAATGTTTATCCACCTTTTCATCCTGGATGATTCTAGAAAAGGGATACTGTTAGGGAAATTAGGAGGAGAAGATTTTAAGGAGGGCGAGAAGGTCGTTTTGGCTTCAGATACGTTGAGGTTCAGGTGACAGTGGATGAAGGGGGCAGCTGTGCTGTGGTCCAGGAGTTGATCCTCCTCCAGCAGAGAAAGCAGATTTCAGTTCTCAGCTGGGAAGACCCCGGAGCAGTGCCCAGGAGGCAGGGGAGCATGGGATCAGGGAAAGATACGGAGTCACCATGTCGAGGCAACCCTTAAGAAGTACAACAGTCTGTAGGACATGAGGGCGAGCGACAGAGGGTTAGGGCTTCAGGAGAGCAGAAGAGAGCTGGGGGGGGGACCTCGTCAAGAGAGGACCAAGAGACCCAGTGAGAGGACGGCCGTTGTCTCCAGTAGCATCTGAATACTTGTTGGATCCAGTTCTGTGTACACAGAGATTCTGGTCCAGAGGAAGAGGGAGAGCAAGAGAGCGAGAGAAGAACATGTGTGTTTTGTGGGGCTGGGTCTACAGGCAGGAATGGAGGATGCCAGTGGAGAAATGGAGAGCGGACAGTGCAACTCCAGGGAAAAGCCCAGCCCTGGATGGAGACCATCCTTCCTGCTGCCCCCGCCTGTCCCCTTCAGCAGTCACGGGATCTCACTTCCCAGGGCAGCCTCTCTCCAGTTCACACACTCTCATTTTATCTTTCATTTTATATTCATGTTTCCTCCTTTCCTTCTTGCTAAGACTCCCCAGTCACCTCAGGAAAATCACCCTAGTCTTTATTTCCATTTGTCGGGAAAATGTAAAAGACCTATCCTAACTGAGCAGTGAGAAGAGCCTTCGCCCTGCAAATCTCCCTGCAGGCTCAAGCCAACGTTCACATGGGAGATCAGACCAATAGCGATAACATCCCCGCTCCTACAGCCTCTAAAGTATCAGAGGCTCCCGTTAAAGAATCAGCCTAACATACCTAACCTCTTCCGATTAATCATCCGCATCTCTTTACATCTCTGTCTTCAACAAGCAGCTCTGCAGGGCTCTTTCAGAAGAGGGTGTGTTTGGAGGCAAACACACTGGGTTCAAATTCCAGCCCCACCTCTTACCAGTTAACACCAGGTGACCTCAGCCGTATGGTGGGAATAGCAACAGAGCCCGTACCTCACTTGGTTGGTGTGGGGATTCCGTTAGTTACTATACTGAAACCCTTAGAAGAGTATCTGGCACACGGTGGGTCCCGTGAGTGCTGGCAGGGACCACTGATGCTGGTGAGTCGTGCAAGGACGGATACGATGCCATCTCTGTCCTCAGTGAACTCTCATGAAAGGGAGGATGTTTTGTTCCATTGTTTTCATATGTTGCTTAATTATTAGTGTAGCAGGACCATAGAAGAGGAATTTAGTTACATGAAGGGTTAAAGTTATTTTTGTGAGCCCGCCCGTGGAGGACACTGCCAACCATTAACAGCATTATATCTGCACGAATGAACAAATCCCTAGGAGATGCGTCCTCCTGTGAGCTGGGGAACACATCATGCACTTAACATTCAGGGTCTGTGCCTTTGGCCGGAGAGGAGGTTCATATGTCCTGTGACACTCTGTGGGTTTATGAATGAGAAGGGACTTCCTACCATTGGAACATCCCTGGAGATGGTGGGGAGCCCAGGAAAGGCAAGTCCCTTACAAGGCATCTCAAGGGAGGCTGTGCAGGAGGGGACAAGAAGCGATCCCCTAAGACATGGCTTTGGAGCCATTACAACCGATAGCACCACTGGGGTGGGAGAGAGCTACCCCTTCCACCTGTGGGAGGGGGAGTCTCTCTTGTAGGATGTGGTGATCCAGGATGGGGAGGAAGGGTGATGCAAGGCAAGTTTTGTGCCGTGGAGTCACGAGCAGAGAACTCAGCAGATCGTCCTACTTTTCAGATGAAGAAACTTGATTTTGAGAGGTTAGGAGACTCTCTTCAAATTAGAAGCAAACTCTGGCTGTCCAGCCACCCTAGAGGATCCACGATAAGGCTTCCCAAATCTCCCCTTCCCCACATAGCTACCTCCATTGAACAGTGGCTCTTCCAACAAAGGGTTCTTCAAAAGAACCTGTGTTTTAACTTCTTGGTGCATTTAGTTTGCTGTCTGCAAACCTCTCTAGACTGTGCCCACTTTGACTGGAGTTCGATTTTTCTGGCCTGCTAAGAGCTTCTGACGTTCCTAGAAAGTACAATTTGCTGCTAAAGTGTGCAACTTCACCCTCAACGGAAAGGGGAGGAATAGGAAACCAGCACACGCTTCACCCTCAACGGAAAGGGGAGGAATAGGAAACAAGCACACGCTTCACCCTCAACGGAAAGGGGAGGAATAGGAAACCAGCACACGCTTCACCCTCAACGGAAAGGGGAGGAATAGGAAACCAGCACACGCTTCACCCTCAACGGAAAGGGGAGGAATAGGAGACAAGCACACGCTTCACCCTCAACGGAAAGGGGAGGAATAGGAAACCAGCACACGCTTCACCCTCAACGGAAAGGGGAGGAATAGGAAACCAGCACACGCTTCACCCTCAACGGAAAGGGGAGGAATAGGAAACCAGCACACGCTTCACCCTCAACGGAAAGGGGAGGAATAGGAAACCAGCACACGCTTCACCCTCAACGGAAAGGGGAGGAATAGGAAACCAGCACACGCTTCACCCTCAACGGAAAGGGGAGGAATAGGAAACCAGCACACGCTTCACCCTCAACGGAAAGGGGAGGAATAGGAAACAAGCACACGCTTGTTTTCCGGGCAGGTGAAAGGATGCAAAGCTGCAGTGGGCCTCACTGCAGGCCAGGACCGGCACCTGTTTCGTGCCCCCTTGGCGTTCAGGGAGGGTCACAAAGCGGCATGAAATGGGAGCTAGGGACACACCAAGCTCGGTGCTAGGAATCCGGCAGGTATCAGAAGCCAGCACCGTATTCACTCTTACAAAGCACCTAACCGGTGAAAGACATCTGGAGCTCCTGACATACTTTTTATGTATCGGTCAACCCTCCTTATTTAAAACAAACAGAAAAGCAAAACATGTCAGAATATTTAATAGCAAAAGTGTTGAATTACTGTTCTTCTCTGTGCCTAAGTAAGATTCCAGAATAATGTAAACCTCAGTTTTAAGTAGAGTTTAAAACAATAACTGAATAAACAGTGTAAGAACACCATTTATCCCAAAGAAGCTTCCTTACCTTCCCAAAAGAATGAGTGCTTTTTCCAGACAGAATAGTTGATCAAGCTTGAACTCATTAGGAAAAGCCAAGAATTAGAAACATTTTCCAAGAGAGGCTCAGCCAAATGCTCTGTAAAAAATAATTCTCTCTCTCTTTTTTTGGACTATTTCCACATAAAAGCTCCCTGTTGTTAAATGGGCTCTGTACCGGTGATGACAAAATCATCCTTCACATTAATGGTACTTTTGGCCTTTTTGGTCCTGGAAATATGCAAATTTTTGAGGGCATCAGTTACAATTGTTTTCCCAAAATACTTTGCCTTTTTAAAGGCAGATTTCTGATGACCATTGCCTTTTGCTAAAAAATGATATCGGCTAAAACACCCCCGCAAAACATTAGCCTCTGCACCAAATGCACGTGTGCATGCACGCGCACACACACACACACACTGCACTGGCTTTCCTTAACAAATACCTAAAGCCTACACATTCCAGATCCTTCAAAATCCAGCCACACCCTAAATTTCCAATTTATTTTCCGGTGGAGCATGTCCTCCCACCGCTCCCTCCATTACCCTCTCTTTCCCTCTCCCCTGAGAGCTCCTACCCTTTCCAGCCTATGTGCCGCTCCTCCTTCAATATGTTGAAAGCCCACCTGGCCCACAAGGAAACAGCTCTATTTTTAGTGTTGGAAGATTCCACAGTTGTGCTGCAAAGCCTTCCGTAGCGATCTGGATCCTGCTTGCGGGGCCCTTTCCCCAGTTGGCCCCTGCAGTGCTTGCAAACTACCCTCTGGAAGCATGAGGACAGAGTGATGAGCCTGCCCAGCGCCGAGAGCTCAGCCTGTCTTGTTTGAGGGTGGGTTTGGGTTTGGAAGTTTATCCCCTCCTGCAGTTGCCCTGTTTCTCCCCAGCACCCTTCTGCCCAGAGAGAAACCAGACGCATCTTATTGCATGCAGGACTAATTCTTCTCACCCGTGTCCTCCTCTCAGCCTCAGACACCGCATCCCCGAGCATCTGCAGGTGCCAGGAATGAGTTTCTCATCCTAAGTGGATAGACTCTTAGGTCTTGTGAATAAATATGGGTGAAAAGCAGACTATCACAGTGGTCCTGCGAAGGGTAATGATATTTCTTGGTCAATATTGCTTTTTTTTTTAATCCCAATCTCTCAATTCAACACACACACACACACACACACACACACACACACACACACACACACACACCGCCACTTTCCACCATGGAATTCTGCAGCTGTTGTTAGGTGGCAAGCCTCCAGCCTGGGTGATTACATTCTGCTTACCTTTGTTTCTCTTGTAGTTTGAAGATAACTTATTCTTCATGGTTTTTTCCTAAATAAAACAAAGAAGCCTGTTTTTGGTGTTGCTATTTGCAGTGGCAACAGGGGCGGGGCAAGGCAGCAGAGCAGAGAAAGAGGAAGACCACCTTAGGAGGCACGGGCCCGGCCGCGTTCTGGGCGGGGCCCTTAGCTCCACAGGGCCTCAGTAGTTTTGCATCCATCTTTTGGGAATCTTATTCTCTACCCTGAGTTGTTGCCAGAATTACATAGGATGATGCTGGTGATCTGCCACATGGAAAATTTGACTGGGTGACTGGGTAGGGACCACCTTAGCAGAGTGTGCCATGCAAGAGAGGAAACCCTCCTTCCCTCTGGAAGCTGAGCCGGTCTCTACCAGCTGTTAGAAAAGAGCACCGCTGTGGAGGGCGAGGGGGTGACCTCACGACCGCCTCCTGCTCCAAGATGGGGGTGAAAACTATGGGAGGGAAACAGCACAGGAATAGGGGTCTTGGGGTGGGCTTCTGGTCAACCGGCTGCCGACCAGCCAACCACTCTCTGGTCATAAGGTCATTGTGCCCGTCCTAAGGCCCTCAGTAACAAGCAGGAGTAAATAGTACTTCAGCTGTTATTTGTTATTATGAATATTTTTTATTCTGGGTAGCGTGTGGACAACTATTAAACACGGGTCTCGTACGCTGTTCCATAACCAGGAGGAGGGCCAGCCACGGCAAGTCAGGCTAGCCAGCAAGAGCGGTCCCTTTCAGAGCAGTTCTTCCAGAAGTTTCCTTCTAGGGATCGTGGAGTTCTGTACATTTCACTTGCTTCTGAAGTGAACAGGGGGCTGTTATTCAATAAAGGAAGAGAACTGGTGCATTTAGGTAAAACGTGCAGTAGAGCTATATGCAAGAAACCACGGGGGTCTGGAAACAGAAAACACTCCAGAAAATACAGGTAAAGGAAAGCGACTCTGAAAGCACAAAGCTCTGAGCCAAAGACCCTGGTTGGTATCCTCTACCCCGTCCGAGCGCTGAGGGCTCCCTGAACCCTCCCAGCCCGGGTGACCTGGGGCTGTGCTGGCAGCAGGATACCCTCTCGTCTCCCTTTGTCTTGGTGAGGGTCCCCCCGGGTTCCCAGTGAAGCAGAGAAGGCAGAGGACCGGAGCTGGAGCAAATGTGGAGGACATGTCAGGACAGGAGCTTAGGGGCTGGTGGGACAGAGCAGGAAGACAGGGCTAAGAGTGGATGCCCAGGGGGGACCGCCCAGCCCTTCTCTTCCTCCTGCTTCCGCTGCCCTGAGGCCACCCACCCAAGACTCCCGGGGGAGGCCTCCCTGAAGGACCACAGCTCCCCACAGAAGAGCATCCTTGTATTATTTTATGTGAATTGTATTTCCTAGACCCTCAAGCTGACCCGCGCCCCTTTCCTAGTCAAGTCTGCACGCGGGAGGTTAAGTGGGCTGAGTGGAAGAGGGGGCGTGGGGAGGCCGCAGCGGGGTGAGGAAAGGCCTGTGGAGCCTTATTAATAGTTAAGTGGACAAGGCTGTTAATGGGGTAGCTTTTTATTGGCCCAACAGATCAGTTGTAATATACAAGCTCGCAGGCAGCGCCTGTGATTTGTGTTGATACAATTCAGGCTGAGGTTTTCATTATACGGCGGGGATGATACAGGAGCCTGTATTATCAAAGGCAGCTGAAAAGGGTTGGGAGCCATCTCATATTCTGTGTATACCTATTCATTAGCGGTGAGTAAGGTGCTTTGTCCCAGGCGGTATTGGATGTTTCACAGTGAATCATTAACAACTCAAACAGCTTCATACATATGTCTTATTGATGTGCAAAGTCATTACAGCCCAGGCTTTTTTCCTCTTTCTCTCTTTTTTCTTTTTCTGAATGAGTGAGTTCTGCTTTACTTAGGATTCTGCAGAAATCCTAGTGACATTTTCAGTGATTCAGGGATCTTGGGGCTCAGAGAGGAGCTGCTCTAAGGCTAGCCCCCAGGAAGCTGACCGTCTGATTTAGGAGAAAACAGGGTGATAGATTTTTAAAGAAATAGTCTGGAGCAGGAGGTGCTCTGGAGCTGCCCCTCAAGGGAAACAGAAGGGGAGCCAGTGCATGGCCCAGGGACAGCAGAAGGGGCAACAGTCTCCAAGGGTGACCAGCAGCCCATCTGGAAGGGGGCACTTCGAGAACATGCTGTCCATGGCGAGGCAGAGGGCCAGGCAGGGAAACTGGACGGTCAGCAGCCCTGAGCTGAGCGAAGGGCTATGTGAAGTCGGGGAGGGAAGAGGCAAGGGGACAGGAGGAGACGAAAATGTGCCGCAGCTGACAGTGAGGGAACGTGGGGCTGGAAACAAAGGAGGCAGCTTTTCCTAGCAGGGCCGGAGGAGAAACAGATCAGAGCTAGAAGCCAATTATCTCTGATTGTGCAATCAGGATCCTGCTTCCAAACCAGCCTCCCGCCCCGCCAGCCCCAGGGCTGGGGCCACCTGAGAATGACGTCAGATCTGGGAGCGGATACGTGGAGAGGACTCAGCCGTGATTAGCACAGGCCACATTTGGGGGCAGTGCCTTCTGAGTGCTAACAAGGCAGAGAACTTCCTGGCCTGGCGTGTTGGACCTACTTTGCCAGCAGAATTTCAATGTCTGAGTTGCTAGCTGCCAAACCTGAAATAAACTTTCTGACTTCCCTGACTTTTGTTCTCAGCCCTCAGAGTCTCTTCAGGGCTCTCGTCCTTCCTGCTGGCCCCAAAGGCGCCAGCCCCGCTACCCAGGGCCCTGTCACTGGCCCCTGAGCACCTTCGTGTCTAGTCTATACAGCTTTGTCTCCCCCTACCCACCTCCACAGCTAACCCAGTGCAAATCCCATGGGGTTGCTTCATGGTCTGTTTTTGTTTTTACATTTTATTTTTTTTTACAGTTTTATTGAAATACAATTTATGTACAAGAAACCACACATATTTAAAGGGTACAGTTGTATACCCACCAACCATCACCATCAAGATAATGGCCATAGGGCTTCCCTGGTGGCGCAGTGGTTGAGAGTCCGCCTGCCGATGCAGGGGACACGGGTTCGCACCCCGGTCCGGGAGGATCCCGTATGCCGCGGAGCGGCTGGGCCCGTGAGCCATGGCTGCTGAGCCTGCGCGTCCGGAGCCTGTGCTCCACAACGGGAGAGGCCACAGCAGTGAGAGGCTCGCGTACCGCAAAAAAAAAAAAAACAAACATAATGGCCATAGAACCCCCAAAAGTTTTGTCATTTCACTTTGTAATCCTCTCGATCTTAAAGAACCTCTGGTCAGCTTTCTATCACAGTAGATTACTCTATACTTCCAATATTTTTTATAAATGGTATCATGGAGAATATACTGCCTTTTTTTCTGGCTTCTTGCATTCATCATAGTTACTTTGAGGTTCAGCCAAATGTGTGTATCTGTATGTCCCTCTCTTTATTGCCACATAGCACTCCATTGCAGGGACATAGCACAGTCGGGCTGTCTATTCACTAGTTGGTCAGTACTTGGGCTGCTTTCCATTTGGAACTGTTATAAATAAAGTTGAGATGAACATTCGTGTACAGGTCTTTATAAACATACACCTTCATTCATCTTGGACAAATACCTAGGAGAAGAATAGCTGGATCACTCGATATCCTGGTGTGTTTAACTTTTTAAGGGACTGCCAAACTGCTTGCCAAGGTTGCATCGTTTTACATTTGGACCAGCAGCGTGGGAGAGTTCGGTCCCTCTGCATCCTTGCAGACACCAGATATAACCAGTCTCTTTAGTTTTAGATATTTGAATAAGTGTAGAGTGGTTTCTCATTGTGGTTTTAATTCGCATTTTCCCTAACAACTAATGATGTTAGGTATCTCCTCATGTGCTTGTTTGCCATCAGGGTATCTTCTTTGGTGAAGTGCTTTACGAATCTTTTGCCAACTTTTAAATTGGGTTTTTTGTTCCCTTACAGTTGAATTATGAGTGTTTTTCTATATTATGGGTAAAAGCCCGCTAGTAACTATGTGATATTTGCAAATAGTTTCTACCAGTATTTAGCTGTCTTTTCAATCTCTAAACAGTGTCTGTCAAAGAACAGTTTTAATTTTAATAAAGTCCAATTTACCAGTTTTTCTCTATGGATCCTTCTAAAAGTTTATAGTTTTAGGTTTTGTTTTTAGGTCTACAGTCCATTTTAATTTTTGTATGTCTTATGAGATAGGGTTTGAAGTCCATTATTTTGCATACGGATGTGTAATTTTTTCAGCGCCATTTGTTGAAAAGAGTATCCCTTCTCCACTGAATTTCCTTAGCACATTTGTCAAAAACCAGTTGTTCATATATGTGTTGGTCTACTTCTAGATTCTCTCTTCTGTTCCGTGGATGCATTTCTCGGTCTTTACACCAAGACCACACTGTCCTGATGGCAGTCACTTTACTATAGTCTTGGAATTAGATAGAGTTCTCTAACTTCATTACAGTCTTGGAGTTAGATAGAGTTAGTTCTCTGACTTCATTACAGTCTAGAAATTAGGTAGTTCTGTAACTTCATTACAGTCTTGGAATTAGATAGAGTTAGTTCTCTAACTTCATTACAGCCTTAGAATTAGATAGTGTTAATTCTGTAACTTTGCTCTCATTTCTCAAAGTTCTTTGGCTATGCAAGTTCTTGCATTTCCATGTGAATTTTAAAATCAGTTTGTCAGTTTCTGCTAAAAAACCTGCCAGAAGTTTCATTGGGATTCCATGGAATCTGTAGATCAGTCTGGGGAGAACTGGCGTCTTTGATTAGTTTTGGTGTTGGGCTCGACTCATGACTTGGGAAATATTCTCTCCTTTTCAAATTTCTGAAAAAATTTCATATAGAATTGGCATTATTTCCTTCTTAAATATTTGATATATTTTACTAAGGAAGTCATCTGAGACTGCAATTTTCTTCGTGGAAAGATTTTTAACTACAGTTTCAATTTCTTTAATAGATATAGTACGTATTCAAGTTCCCTATTTCTTCATGAGGGTCCTGTGATGGTTTTTGTGTCTTTGAGGATTTTTTTTTTCATTTAAGGTGTCAATTTTATTGGCATAAACTTGTTGATAATATTTCTTTGTTATCCTTTAACTATCTGTAGAAACTGTAGTGATGTCACTTCTTATAATGTGTGCCATCTCTCTCTTTCTTGTTTTATATTCATCAATTTGAATTTGATTCTTTTGGGTCTTGCCTTTAAAATTTGTTAGGCTGGGCTTCCCTGGCGGTGCAGTGGGTAAGAGTCTGCCTGCCGATGCAGGGGACACGGGTTCGTGCCCTGGTCCGGGAAGATCCCACATGCCGCGGAGCGGCTAGGCCCATGAGCCATGGCCGCTGAGCCTGCGCGTCCGGAGCCTGTGCTCCGCAACGGGAGAGGCCACAGCAGTGAGAGCCCCGCGTACCGCTAAAAAAAAAAAAAAAATTTGTTAGGCTGACCCGCAGTCCTGCTCACTCTAGGACTAATTACTCCCTAGCACTAAATATTGTCCTGTGTCCTCTGCCCCATATCCTGTGAATCAGTCTGGAATAGGAAGAGGCACTTTTCCTGCCCCCCCCCCCCCCCCGCCCTGTGGTTACCGCTAACCTCTCAGTAATTCTTCCCCGAGACTTGGGTTCCTCCCATGCATGGTCTCCTGTGCTCAGCTGAGACCCTGAGGAGAGCCCTGCAGCTCTCTGAAATTCTGTCTCCATGTAGCTGGCTCTCTCCTCTCTAGTTCTCTGTTCTTCATCTCTAGCTGCTGGGGTCTCCCAAACTCTCAACTTCAGCTCAGAGAGACCTGAAGGCTCCATCTGTTTCCGTAGCCTAGATAATCTTTTAAGGCAGCAAACCACAGTAACTGCACAGATTACGATCTTTGTTCCCCATCCCTCATGGATCACTGTCTCTCGTTTCCTGATGTTCAGAGCCTTGGCAATCATTGTTTCATACATCCCGTCTATTATTGGTTGTCTTGGTCAGGAGGGCAGAACTGGTCCCTGCTACTCCACTGTGTCCAGAAGCAGAGATCCTCTGGTCCAGAAAAGACTGCTCGGGGCCCTCCAGAAAAAGGTGGGCTGTGCCACTTCATCTTGGTTGGCTCTGCTTGTCCACTCTCTTGGCGCTCCTGACAGCTCCCCGTCTCCTGTGTCAATGAAAAGCTGGATCCAAAGATGCAGATTCTCCCAGGAGCTGTGTGGATAGACCCAGGATTTATATCTTTTCCGCCTTGGAGTTGGCAGTCAGTTGGCAAAGAACCCCGCACCTGGGAAGTCTGCTCAGAAGTGGAGCCAGGGTGAGGCTGTTCCTCCGACCCCTCTGAGAGACCTTCCTCGGTGGTTCTCTTTTCTGCCGGGATGGCAGCATTGGAGAGTCTGAGCCATGCCCTCCGCAGGAGGGAGAAGCTCATTTTGTGTAGCAGAGAGCTTAGTCTAGACAACTACACAGGAAAATTGACTTTCAAAGGAACAAAAGGAGGCAATCTCTAGGGAATATTTCCCTTCCTTTTCCTCTCTTCTACTTTTTATATTTGAAAGAGATGGGGAGGCCAAGAAAGGTCTCTGCCAGATCCTTCAGGCAGATTGTGCAAGGCCAGAGTTAGGACAGCTGTCAGAACAGCAGGACATCTGGAGTCCATCTCCGTGGGGTTGTCTGGTGACACCCTCAGGTACAAGGAGGGAGGGCGTCCCGTCCACTGAACTTCATTCATTTCTTCATTCTATCAGTTTTCATGATACTTTGACATCCTGCCGTCACTGTGAGATGCTGGAGATAAATGAGAAAAACTGGTGCAAAAGAAAGTATCAGGAGTCAGGGCACAAAAGGGCAGAGTTGACGGGGTTTCTGGAAAAATTCAAGGGGAATGAGTCCTTTTGTGCTCATGTGGACCGACAGTTATTCACACTGCAGGAACAGCATGTCCTAGGAGTCGCACCGTTGTCCAGTTTGGAGCAGAGCCCGAAGGCATCCCTTTCTCTCCTGGCCAACTCCCCCCATTCCCGAGGGCTCAGCCTGGAGGCTTCTATCTTGGGTCTCCATTAGGTGCCTTTCCTTGGTGCTTGCATAGAACCTATATTTGCACTTTGTTTGGCTCTTCTTTTTCATTTCTTGAATAGATTCTAAGTGTTATGAAGACAGCAGTTGTTCTGTGCACAGCTGCATCTCCACTGTGAGCACAGGTCTGCCCATTGCCGTTAACTGGTAAATACTCCTTAAATGAAGGCATGTGGCTTATCGTTCCCTTCAAAGAAGGTGTGACTGTGGCAGAGGCAGAGGACCTGTAATATCATCGTTTGACAGATAGGCAAAAAAGGCCCCGAGTGGCTGGATCCTGAAACCTTGGAATAATAATGTTTGAAATTACTGGGGATTTTGAAGAATGTTCAGTGCAGGACATGCCAAGACCCCTTTGAGCTTAGCAGTACAAGAAGCTCAATGGAAAGAGAGAAAGAGCATCTAAGGACAGCTCGGGGTGATCCTTCTTTCCTAGTTTCGCTGATACTATCATATTCTAAAGAAAGTCTGGAGGTGGGAAAAGACGTGCCAGTAGGGTCAGAAGTCCTGTGAAGATGTGGAAGCTCAGTCCAGTCATTTCCCCGCCTGAGTGCTGATTGCGAATGAACCATGTCTTTCCTTACCTGCTTCTCTTGGAGAGACGTTTTTAATGATAATTCTGCATCTTCTCCTTTCCCACCTTCTGTGAACCTCCTGCATGTGCCTGCAGCTCAGAAATCCAGGAGGGAGCTGGCCTCCCAGTGCCAGTTCCTCTGTTTCACTGGGTGAACCCTGGGGAAGGTACTCAGCTTCTCACAGCCTCACTGTTCCCTGAAAAAAACATATATGCATATATACGTGAAGGATGCATACCACCTTCAGCATAGTGGCTGCCTCTATAGGATTAGGGGGTGAAATTCAAAGAAAATTTCGAGTCTATCTGTAAGATTTTCATTGTTAAAAAAATATGAAGTAGAAGGGGCAAAATATAAAACGTTAATTTTTCATGGTGGGTACATGAGTATCTATGCGTTGCCCTGTGTACTTTTTTGTATGTTGCTATACATACAAACATTAAGGGAGTGGTGATAGGGTGGTAATATAAATACCTTGCAGAGCTTGGTGGAAATGAGGGTTAAAACGTGATTACCTAGCTGACACAGTAGGTGTCAGTATTTATGTAGCGTTGGTGGGATAGGGAGCTGGAGAAAGAGATTGAGTGATGAAAAGTTCAGGTGGATAAAACTCAGAGATCCTGGGGACAGCTTTGCTCCCTTAACCTCAGATAAACCCAGGGGCAGGGCTTGTTTCACTCAGGGACAGTGGATACATCGTGGATCTTTAAAATGTATAAAGAAAACCTTGTGACGGCCTGAGCCTTAGACCTCCGGGATGGGATGCTCTCCACACACATCCTGAGCATTAAGAGAGACGCTGCTGCTCGGACTTCCCTGGCAGTCCAGTGGTTCCCACTGGGTGCTTCTACTGCAGGGGGCGCCAGCTGCATCCCTGGTCGGGGGAAGTTCCATGTGCTGCGCGCCGTGCGGCCAAACCAGCCAACTAAAAGAAGCTGATCCCCACTGTGCTTCTGGTAACCACGGACGTAACCAGAGGCTGTAATCCCAGAGGTTACCACCTACCCTCCCCAGAGGCTGCTTAGACAACAGAGAACGGAGACCTCTGGGCATCGTTGCTCTTGTTTGTATCACTTCCCGGCCCACAGGGGCGGGTCTAGGCAGAGACGCCTGCCCAGTACGTCCAGGCGCGTCCAGGTATGCGATGGCTCTCAGTGGGTGTCCTCGGGGATGACCTTGCTTCCTCTGGTGTCGCCTGGCTCGTAGGGGCGGCCAGGGCAACAGGAATTGAATGGGAGGATTTCTCAGGTTTCCATGCTGGACTCAGACAGACTGCGGGCGAAGTTACTGTTGTGCAGGAGATGCTGGGGAGGAAGGCGGCGGGGAGGACAGAGGGGAGGGGAGGATTCCAGGCCCCGGGATGGGACGGCTCTGTGGAGGCGCACGCACCCTGCAGGGGTGCAGGAGATGGTGGGGCCGCGTGACGCTGAGGATGGCGGCTCAGCCTCAGGGCCACCAGGCTGCCCGCCGGGCCTGAGGTGGGATGCTGTAATTGGAATGGGGACCTTTGCCCCCTGGGGATGCTCAGCAAATGTCAGGCCTTAATGAGATTCCCGCTCAGTCGAGGGATGCTCGTGCAGCGCTCGCCTCTCGCAGCAAGTCGCCAGCCGGAGGCTCCATCACCTGCCACTCGGCGCAGGCGCACTGACCCCGCGATGAGGCCGATCATACGTGGAGAGGCCCAGGGCCCCTGAGCAGAGGAGACGCGGGACTCCAGGCTTCGTACTGGGCCGTCCCTGGCATCTGCTGAGGGCTTTGCAGAGAGCCCAGGAGTGGGAACTGGGGCCGAGGGAGCTGTGAGTGACCGAGGCTTAACCTTTGCCTTCATGAAACGCGGCGCTTTAAGAGAACCCGAGGAGCCATGCACTGCCTTCAGATGTCTTCTTTATTCCTTGAGGGTGACTTAAGTATGGGAGAGAAATGACTAATTCTCCTCTGATTTGCACTCCTCTTTTTGCATTTCCTTCCCTCTGAGTCCCTTAAGCCTCTGGGTTACTCGCCTGTAGAGCAGAGATAAGACGACTCTCTGAGTGTTGATCAGCCTGGCAGCCGTCGTGGGCATCTCTGCTGGAGGTCAGGGGCCACACTGAGCACCTTGGATGGGAACCGTCTGAGCCTCGGGAGCTGCTCTGCTTTCCTCTGGCACAGACTACCCAGCGTGGTCCACCCCGCCTCTCAGTTTTGTTTTCTGAAACCTCAGATGAGGTAGCAAGGCTGCTATCAAAGATATTAGTATTTAGAATGATGATAATAACGCAGTCATTAAAACCCACAACCCCGGAAGGCACCAGGGTGCTGACTCCAAATGAAAGGCCACAGAGGGAAAACCAGGAAGGCTGCCACGTGGGTCAAGGTGACCTTTTAGCATATGGCGACTCAGGGGTTGGATGCATGGATTTTTAAAGAACTCTCCAAGAACCCTTCCCTCTGGATCCTTGTGCTACTTCTCCACGCGCGCCGCACTGACCGGATGGCCCTTGATAAGTTGGCTTTGGAGGGGGAGGCAGGGAGCCTATCCACCACGGCTCCTGTTCAGAGGCGGCCGTCCATGGCTGAAGCACAAACCTTGTTTAAATCTTAAAAGCAAAGCTCTTCTTTCGTTTTAGTTCGGTGTTTGTGTGTGTGTGTGTATGTGTTGTCATTTCCACCCGGGCAAACAAGAAGAAGAGTGCCCAGCAAATATACGTCTGAGTAAAACACAAAGAGACCTTGATGAACAAGGCTGTGGTCTCTAGCATGAGAATTTCTCCCTGCTGGTCTCTGTCTGTTTAATATTCAGGATCTTTCCAAAATCTTTTAAAGCCTGCAAAATGCAAGGGTAATGCAAGGACAAGAATCGTCTGTCACCCAAATGAGCCGGCTGATCCCAAACCATATAATCAATAGAGTATCTGGAATTGAGGGAATTTCTTACCAAATGATGTCCTGGGAGAAGGTTCTTCAAACCCATGTCCTTGGGGTTGTCACAGTGTGCTCAGTGGTCTGAGAGGAAATTGATTCTACGGATTGATATATTTTTTCCAGGTCACTTCTTAGGAAGAGGTCATGGAGAAACAATGTCTGCTTTACGAAGCCTCTAGGAAAATTGTCGAACATCTCCTTCACAGTATTCTAGATGCACTTTGCTAGTGATTTCCAAATGAAAGGACGATTTAAATACCTTATAGGGAAGAAAGCGGGTGGAAAATGGAAAAGCCTCTTGCTGGTCAGTGGTTAGAAAACCACAGCCATGTCGAGCCTTCTGTCAAGTCGTCACTGTGGAAAACACCGATTTCCCATTTACCTTTGGAGGCAGGTCTGTTGGAGGTCCTAGCTGGGCTTCTTTAAGGTGAGACTGAGAGATGCCAGAATCATCTGAGAATTACCAGGTGACTGGTTGGGTAAATCAGGGCTGCATCAAGCTGGGGCGAAGGTGAGGGTGGAGGAAAGCAAGTCCACGTGGGCTGAAACCACCTGAATCTGGTGGGCTGTCTGCCCCTATCTCCACCGCATGAAGACCACCGCCCAGTTTTGCTAAAGGCACAGCAGTGTGATAAACCTAGTAAGTCAACAACAGCAAAGAAGAGACCCCCTGCTCAGAAATGCAGGACGAACTCAGCGCTAATACTTTGGAGCTTGAGAATCGACTCAGAAGTCGGGACTCCTGCTCTGTAGCTGTTACTAACCAGCGGCATGACCCTGCAAAGCCCATGTTGTGCAGAGATGACATCATCCTGCCCTCCTACTGTGGACAGGAACCGAGATCCCAAGAGGATGGACGCCAAGGTCAGGCAGCCAGTCCGCAGCACAGCCGGGATCGGGCTCCGTTCGTGCTGAGACGATGACCACCGTACAGACTCTCATCAAAAGCACCACCATGAACAAGGACGGCTGCCTATAATCCGCTAGGATTATCTCGACTTTTACCAGGAATAATAGCTGTGCTAGTCCCCAGTTGCTTTTGCAAATGTTGTACGGATAAATAGAGGATACCGGGAGCCTTGACAATAGGGATCTTCAATAAGTGTTTGACCAGGCCCTACGTCAAGAAAGACAGCTTTAAAATAATTGTAAGGAAATGACACTAGTATTTTGTAATTTCTAAGGGTCAAAACAAAACATAATTATACATGGTCCCATGTCCCTGGAAACAAAAATGTTAGTGTTAGAAGTTCCTTGGGGCATTTTTCTGAGACTACTTTTATTAAATATTTATACTCACATAAAAGATTATTTTTTAATCTCAAAAATTTTAGGTCTTAAGGATTGTCAAGAAATGAAATGGTATTCATCTGGAAAATATGCTGGCAGATTTCAAGGGCCTGGAATGAATGGGTAGGCAAGAAACAAACTTGACTGTGATTAAGTGTAAATTAACAGATTTAGTGAACGGACCTAGAGATTGTCATACTGAGTGAAGTAAGTCAGACGGAGAAAGACAAATATCATGTGATATGGCTTATATGTGGAATCTAAAAAATAATAAAAATAAATCTGTATACAAAATAGAAACAGACTCACAGACATAGAAAACAAACTTGTGGTTACCAGGGGGGAAATTGGGAGATTGGGATTGACATATACACCCTACCATATGTAAAATAGATAACTAATAAGGACCTACTGTAGAGCACAGGAAACTCTACTCAATACTCTGTAATGACCTATATGGGAACAGAATCTAAAAAAGGGTGGATACATGTATATGTATAACTGACTCACTTTGCTGTACACCTGAAACTAACACAACACTGTAAATCACCTAAACTCCAGTAAAAAAAAAAGTTAATTAAAAAATAAAGTGTAAATTAATAGATTTAGGTAAGTGCGATCTAATATATGTGAACTGTTTCCCCAGGTCTCACCAGCCTTGGGGGTAAGAATGCGATTATGTGAGTGCCGATAAACAGACACAACAGATAACTGCTTCCTGTTGACTTTGCCCCAGGATCCCTACCACAGCCCTCCCCGCCCAGGTATTTCAGGGCAACCTAAGGACCATTAACCCCTGCCAGGCTCTCACTGAAGGGGAAGATGAGTGAAGAGCCCGGGATTTGATGATTTAACAAAGTGGAGAGCCTTTCTAGAAAGTGTCTTGCCAGCCAGAGGAAATGCTCTGTAATTACAGACTAATTGAAATGCTGTGGTGTGGTCCTTAAATGCCGCATATAGATGAATATAGGGGGGTGTTTGGTGGATGACAGTAAATAAGTGAAATTGTGGGCAGTCGTGGGAGTAAGTGATGGTGGTTAGAATCTGTCTGGTAGTTGGAAGCTCTGGTCCTGGGATAGACCATCTCGCGCCCACTGGGACAACTTCTAGGGTGTAGGTGGCTACAGTAGAATGGCCAAAGCATGAGAGTCTGAGACCGATCAGAATTACTGAGTAATGCTAACACAGTGATTCAACCTTCTCTGAACTTTGATTTCATCCTTTGTGAGACAGCCTCTCTTCCTGCTTAAATGCATTGGGTGGGTGTCCTTCTGTATCTTTCTTTATTAACCTGTGCACACTTCAGCTTATCTAGTGTGGAGGCGATAATGTTTACCTTCTAGAATGGTGAGGATCGAGTTAGTCGATTCATGTGAAATGCCTAGAACTGTGCCCGCGTCCCGTAGGAAGTGCTCAGAAAGGCTCGGCTCTTGTTTTGCTGAGGAAACACCTGAGTGCAGTGATGGTTGCCCCTTTAGTGCCCCGGCCAGTCCGGTTTCTAACATCGTTTCCTACACATCAGGAGGAGTACATAATTCCGGGTTTTTCTTCGAGGACATGGAGATGTAGAGACGGGGGCCCCTGATGGCTGAGCAAAGGAACAGGGACCTCCGAGGAAGGGCCCAGCCTGAACCACCCGGGCCTCAGCTCTGGAGTCCACTGTCCATCTGGGCTTCTCAGGCTTCGCTGGAGCCACCAGCCGTTTTTCCAGGGCCTGGGGCACAGCAGTGCTAGAGGTTGCCCGAGTTGATGCTGATAAAAACTTGCCAAGCCGTGGTATGATGTGTGATGTTTATCTGCCAAGTTGGCCTCTAAAAAAGGGATTATCTGAGGGAAGGGATTGTTTAGAGCCTCACATTGAACTCCAGGCTCCTCTGGCCCGCGAGGCTAGCGCCGCTGCTTGTGACCAAATGACAGCTATTTTCATACTTGAATTAAAAACAAGACCAGCCATTTGCTCGACTGAGGGTCTTTACTGGACCACGTCCACGCCTGGGAGGCCACTTTGCTAGATTCCTGGTTGCAGCGAGCACTTTGCTGGGGGGAGAGACAGGGCTGGGATCACCCAGCCGCCTCCCGTCTCCCCCTTCTCAGTTCTCCAGGGACAGAGCTGCTGGCAGGGAGAGGAGAGGCCCTGTGCTCAGAAACGGAGTTGACTGGGGATGAAGACTGTTCATGTGAGAAGGGAGCAGCTCGTGAAGACAGAGGCCATGAGGGCTTCTCCCCCGACCCCTGCGTCCCAGCTCTTCTGATTCTTGCAGCCGAGCTCTCCTCTCTCCATCCTGGTTCTTTGGCCACGAGATGGTATACGGGGACGTCCCTTCCAGTCTCTTCTCCGGTCCCCTTTTGGCTTCAGTCAGGGCCACCGGGTAAACGCCCTGGAAGAAAAACCACCTGATGCTGATAAAGACTCGTTTATTTCTCTCACTATTAAGCAAACTAAATGCCGTGGCTCCAGCCCTGGACCCTGAGTCCTGAGAGGACAGACTTTCCCTCGGAGGAGCCTCCCTTCAGCTCTGATGATGTGGGCCAAGCCCAGGACAGAGGCATCTCCCGGATATGGCAGATGTGGTCTTCGGGAAGAACAGGCATCTTAAACCAGGAGACAGAGGCCACAGCCCACTTCCAGAGACGTACTCCAAAGCAGTCACGGGTTGTAATCCAGGGCTGTCAGCTGAGTCACAGGTAGCTAATGGGAGCTGGGACTCAGATTGCGACGTGATTCTTTCTGAGGAGTGTTTTCACCTGTGCCCGCACAGGCTCAGGTGGAAAACAAAAGCCACTATCTGACGTTCAGTCCACTTCAGCTCTCCAGGGATGGGAAAACATGGACGACGCCAGTTCCCTTCTGGAAACGCTTATATCTTGCATACTATTTGGAGACCTGACTTGATAAAGTCCTGGAAAACTTTCCAGTGATGCTTTTACGATCCATTATTATCGCTGTTGTTACCGTTACTCAAGAGTCAGAGCGCCTGCTTCTGAGCCGAGCACTTGCCCCAGCTTAGTACTCTGCTGCCGTTGTACATTGCTTCCATTTTTATTTTCTGCAATTGATAGTAGTCACATTTGATTTTGAAACTGATTATCAGTCTGGTCACTCTGAGCCCAACGACAAGGTAAATTATCTAGTGTGTGCCCACATGCTAGGTTTACAGTCAGGCTCTCACCTGAGCGATTATCTGTTTAAACTACTTTTCATGTGAGCATAACATGAAAAAGCAATCTGTGCTAGAAACAGGCATATAGAAAGGGAGGGGGGAGAGAATAAAGGAAATAAAACAAAAATGGAAGTACTATAACTAAGCTACAGAAATTGCTTAAATTAGAAGCGGACTATTTTGGAAGGAAGGAAGGAAGGATGGGAAAGATCAGTGACAACTCTGTTTCATCCTAGGCTCTCTTTAAAAGAAAGCAGAACTCTAAAACTCTCAAGTTAATGAGATATATGAGGTGGAAAAGAGCTTATACAAGCTACTCAAAGGCACCCCAAACTCCTTGCTGTTGAGAATGGTCCAGGACTGGGGTATAGGGTCTACAAAATGAGCCTAGAGTGTTTTCATGGGCTACAAGATAAAGAAGGACTCCAAAAACAATGGGAACAGTTAAAATGACACTGGAGCTAGCTTGAAGGGACACCCATTGGATGATCTGGGACAATTTGAACATCAAAATAACAAAGCTATAATTTGTACTTAACAAATTATAACAGAACTAATAGATTATAATCCACTGAGTAAAATAAAGTCAGTGAGTCTGTATGGAATGTAATAGATTAATGAATAAGTTAATGCATGAATGAGTGGGGAAAATCTCTCCCACAGTATAATTCTAACCAGTAATGTAGAATAAAAGAAAAACGTGCACCTCCATGTTCATAGCAGCACTATTTACAATAGCCGGGGTATGGAAGCAACCCAAGTGTCCATCAACAGACAGACTGATAAAGATGTGATGTGTGTGTGTGTGTGTGTGTAAAAAATGGAATATCACTCAGCCATAAGAAGGAATGAAATTCTGCCACTTTCAGCAATGTAGATGGACCTAGAGAATACTTCGCCTGGTGAAATGTCGGACAAAGACAATACTACATAATATCACTTATTTGTGGAATCTAAAAAAAAATACAACAAACAAATGTATATGCAAAACAGACTCACAGAAATAGAAAACAAACTAGTGGTTACCAGTGAGGAGAGGAAAGTGGGAGGTGCAAGATAGGGGATTAAGAAGTACAAACTACTATGTATAAAATAAATAAGCAACAAGGATATATTGTACAGGACAGGGAAATATAGCCCTTATTTTGTAATAACTTTTAATGGAGTATAAGGATACTGAATCACTATACTGTATACCTGAATCTAATATAATATTGTAAATCAACTATATTTCAGTAAAAAAGTTAAAAATAAATTTTGCCAAGAGAAAGTCAAAACAAAAAGGAAATTGGAATATCAGCATTGTGCAACCACCCTAGCAATAATTGATGCAGGCAGTTATCATCAGTGGGTACTAAACCTGGCAGATGAATGTTTGATGAAGAATAGGCTGTGTACGTAGTTTTAAAGCATCTTCCCGCAAATCACTTATGAATTACAAAGAAAAGAGAATAGTAACCTGACATAATAGAAACCTGCCAGACAACACCTTCACCAAGTAACCAAATAGTGAAAGTTAACCAGGAGTGAGCCAAACCTGTATCTCACATACCTTCATGCTGAGATGCCCTGAGCAGGGTACAGGACCACTGCTGTGTATTCCTGCACCAAATGCATCACCTGAATATAAAATGAGAACGCATCCAGATGTCTAAATTAGGCACCCTTCTACAAGTTTACTGGCCTGCATCTTAAAAATCATTAAGGATGGGAAGAAAGAAAGCTGGAGGAAAGGTTCCAGACTATAGCAGACTGAAGGCACTTGACAACTAAATGTGATGAATGCTTTTGGATTGGCTCCTAAGAACCAGGAGACTGGAAAGCCGTAAGGATATTATTGAAAAAACTGATTAAATTTGCATGTAAATTATAAATTAGATAGCACTATGTTAATGCTAAAATTTTGATTTTGAAAGTTGTACTGTGGTTAAGTAAAGAACATTCTCATTTAAAAAAAAAAGAACATTCTCTCTTTTAGGAAATAAACACTGAAGTATTTTAGGGGTAAATGGGCACAGTCACTCACATTTATTCTCAAATATTAATAAAAACATAAGAAAGTAAGTATGTGAGCACAAATAGTAAAGAAAATTAGGCAAAATGTTAACAACTGGTGAATCTGGGTAAATGCATATGGGAGATTTTGTAATTTTTTCTCTAAATTCAAAATTATATAAAAATATACTTCAAAATATTGGAATACTCTGACAATTCAGCTGAATGTGGAGTCCTTTAGTTTTCAGCCACCATAAAGGGCTGCTTTCATCACTGAATTTTTGTGGGAAATGGAATATTTCTCAAAGTGTTGCAAAGAAGTGAGTTTCTGAGGCCTCATAGATGCATGTGGACATTTACAAAACTCTGCTCACTTTTTACCGCCTTAGACCCCGGATGGCTCTGTTCCCTTCTCAGGATGGCTGCAGAATAGCACATTGCAGGTCTATCCCAGGGGAGGTCACCCTCTGAGTCCCCTTCAGTTGCTTCGTTCTCTATTACTATTGGCTGGATCTGCAGAGGGCTCAGAGCAAACCCCGGGAGGCACTGCTGCCAGCCAGTCAGGGTGCACCTGCCCGCCCAGCCCCGTGACCTGACGGGCAGTGAGCTTTCATGATCTTAGACCGAGACAGTCAATCCGCTCATGACCGGGGCCAGGACAGCATGTGACCTGGCTGGGAGGCCCCCGAGCTGGGCTGTAGACTGAATAGCTGCAAACAAGCAGGCGACAGGTATACGGGCACAGGTCAGGGTGGCCTTCCGGTATCTTCTTTGGCTGCCCCCACCCAATGACATATAAACAATCTGTAACGAGAGATTAACTGGGACCCTCCATAATTCAGCCTTTGAAGAAACTCAGGTCAAAGGCACAGGGACTGACAGAAAAAAAACGGAACTGAAAGCAATTTCAAGTTTTATTCAGTTCCAAGAAATCATGAAAGAAAAGAGAATATCTTTTTTAATGTGCCACAGAGCACCTTAACTTCTTCACCCCTAGCCACCTCTCTCTCTAACACTCCCTCTCTAGTCTTTGAGGCTCCTGGCCCCACCTCCTTGTTCATTCATCCCACAAGTATTTATTTAGCTCCGACTTCATGTCAAGTATGATTCTTTGCGCTGGAGATACAGTGGTGAAAGAAATAGAAGCAATTTTCTGTCCTTGTGGATTTTATATCTTGTAAAAAGACAGGTGTTATGTAGAGGGTGGCAGAGAGCAGGCAGACCATGTATTACTGAGAAGGAAATGAGGAACTGTTTTAAGTGTTGAGGTGATATGGCTCACACCTTTAAAAGATCACACTGGTCTTCAGTTAAGAGTAGACTTGCACCAGAGTGATCTTTTAAACATGTGAGCCAGATCACGTCAACTCTAGACTTGGAGAGAATTCCCTGGCAGTCTGCTGGTTAGGATCCGGCACTTTCACTGCCGAGGGCTTGGGTTCAATCCCTGGTTCAATCTCTGGTTGGGGAACTAAGATCAATAAGCCTCTCGTCATGGCAAAAAAAAAAAAAAAAGAATAGGAGGCAAAGCAAGAAGAGAGCTGGGAGACCATGTTTTGGTCCAGGACAGTAGCGGTGGAGGTAACGAGTGTGGAGTCTGGATAAATCTTGAAAGTAGAGCTGGCAGGAATTGCTATGGATATGGAATGAGATGTGAAAAAAGAAAGTCATCAGAACCCCAAGAGTTCAGTCAGAGCAACTGGAAGGATCCTATTTCCACTGAATGAGGTTGGGGAGGTGATGGTAGGAGCTGGGGCACGGGTGGGCAGGAGCCCCGCTGGGGTGTCTTTGACTCATGCAAGTCTGGTGAGCAGTTCACGCTGGAGCTGACATTGTGTGCACAGCCGGTGTGAGCCTGTCCCACGAGTTCTGTGAACTGCAGGGTGTGAAGCACGTGGAAATTCTTCAACATCTGCCAGGATCAGGAATTGCTATTCTTTTTATCTGATGAAAGCAGAGGGGAGCTTATGTAGACAGCAGGGTATATCATGGTCTCTTCCCAAGCATGGGTCCAGATTCCCACAAACGTCACAACTTGGTCTAAAATGCTCATAGTGTTTTTTATAAAAATAGGTATTTTAGAAAGGGGTAATGTATTTCGTTTTATGCTGATGAGGAAAGACTCCAATATGTATCTGAAGCTCAGAGGTCAGAGCGACAAACTGGATAATAATATTCACACTGCAGGGGAAGGAGTCACAAATACTTCTTATCTGAGGTGAGGCAACTGAGAAATACCCTCAAGTTTATTTAGGATTGGTTTACTCTTTGCCCTTAGTCATTAGTGAAATCACCTTCCCTTTAAGAGAACAAGGGATCAGTGAGCTGTTGTCAACATTTGGCTTGAGCCTCAGTTAAGGTTTCCTATTTCTTCTTCAGCTACGTTTCTATCCCATTGTGAAAAGAGCCATGAACCGTGAGTCAGAAAATCCAGGTTTATGTCCTGGCTCTGAAGGACCTCTGAGCTTCACTTTCTTGGGTAGGATAAAATCTAATGTGCCTACCCCCGAGTGGTTTTGAAAGAATTAAATAAGGATGCACATAGAATGAAAATAGTTCTATTATTTTTCTCTCCTTCTTCCTTGGTCCTCCCTCTCCTGCTCAAGTTTCAAAATCCTCAGGTCTAAAATGATGCCCTAGGCAAATAAAAGAGAGTGTGATATATTGATCGATTTAAGTGATTCTTTTAATGAGTTTCGTTTTCTGAAAAATCTCCATTCCACTTAAAGGGTAATTCCAAGAACAAAAGATGGCGAAACAGATCCAAAATAAGGCAAATGAAAGAGCTATAAAAAATTTTATACCCATCCAGTTTAGCTCTGGGCAGACAGAGTAAATGGGCTTCTTTTCTGCGTGGTGACTGGGAGCAGACTCTGCACTGTCATTGGGCTTTAAATGAGGTTTACAGATACATTTGGTGTGTTTTTCAATTTAGCCAGGAGATCTAGAGGATGAAACAGGCGTATATATTCTGTAATTGCAGATAAGCCGCCAGTGGGAATTGTAAATCCCAGGATCTGCCCGGGTCTGGCATGGAGGAAGGAAGACATATGTCACAGCGTCTTTCCTCAGGGGCTGCTGGCTGAGGCAGGCACAGTGAAGTCCCCCAAAGGGCAGGCGGATGACAGTTCTCTATTCCTCGAGCCTTGAATAATTAAGGAGTTCCGTAGTGTCCTGTAACTCGCTTGCCCTTGGATCTCCTAGACACTTGCCCTTCTCCCCAGATGCTGGTGATGGGGTAATATTCTGTGTAGGAGAGCAGGAGGTGACGCTGAACTAGTCAGCAGGAGAGGAAAATGCACTTTTTCTCCTCCCTAGCTAGGACGCACTACACCTGGGGACCTTGATCTATCAAAAAAAAGAAAATAAGGCAAATACCCCTCATCTCAGGTCTGCTCTTGGGACCTCTTTTATTCTAAGAAAAAAGCCAATCTCCTTTTTCCTCTAAGAAAATAACATACCATTTGACAGCTAAATGACAGCTCTTTCGGCCCACGTCGAGAAAATTGTTTGAAGATTTTCTGATTTAGGAAAAAACAAGACTGATTCTGTTGTATTCTTTTTTGTATTTTTAATTATTTTCTCTTGATTTTACTCATTTTGAATTCATTTCTTATGTGTTACATACTCAGCATCATAGTAACTGATTTTTAAGATCAAGATTCATTTTTGTAGATTTACATTCCACTTGCTTTTCTAAGGGATATGAAACACTTTGTTTGAGGAATATTTCCCCTTCTTTAGCCAGGAGTCCATGAACTAGAATGTCAAAAGGTCTGATACTTATTCAATTTTTTTAAAGAGTACAAAGTATAATTGTAAAAAATAGTGGAATGAAGCCATACTCCTAGGATTAAGGTAAGGAATAAATAGCTTTGTCACAAAGCTGCCTGTCACCATATCGAAACTAGGGTAGTAAAAGTTCATAAATGCGTTATTTGAATATTACCTGCAAGCTTGGCAATATATTTCCTAAGAACCAGCATGAAGGTGGATGTGCAGGACAATTTCCCCCACCCAGTGTCTGTAGATCTATAACAACATCTTAAGAAAAAAAAATAATATCCTTCACTGCTGCCCTTGAGTGACAAAGCTGATGAAAAACAAAGTCATAGGTAACTCTGGCTGACAGCGTAAGCATCCTCTCCCCTTCTTGCAGGTTATTAACAGGTGTCAGTCACAGGTGGGAATCTAATCAAATATCAGTGTATTTTCGTAAGAAATGATAGACCCAGTATCACCTATAAAGGATCAGCTCTTCCCTCTCCCCAAAAAACAAGCATGAAAACAAAAGCAAAAACCCTTTCCTGGCACTAACTGGGTTTTACGGGAGCCCTGTCAGCACAGGAAAGTCACCTAAGTTCATTGTTTGCCCAGGCAGGCGGTGCCCCCTGAGTTTAAAGGGAGCTCCAGATGGGCAGAGCTGATGAGAGAACCACCCGAGTCAAGCCCTTCCCTCCTGGGCATGAAATGGTGCATCTGCTGTGTCTTGGGGCTGCTGAAGCCAAGAGGGCTAATGAGAGGGCTGGCATCTGAGAAAGCCCTGCCCCAGCTAACACAGGGACACACGCCACGTGACCTCTGGGAGGGTGGGGACGTGGGGAGTACGATCTTGGAAAGCCTTGCTGCCCAGCCACGAGCAAAGAAAGGGAATGAGATTTATTCAGGGACGGCGAGCTTTCATCTAAGTCACAGTGAAGGGACGCTTTGGAACTAGAATAGACAGAGGAACAGCCACTGTGCCAGTGGGTAAGTGATTTGTTTCACTATCGCGTTGTAATGGTACAACAGTATTCTGCTAAGGTTAGAGCATGTTTGTGTATTTTTTTCTCACTCACATAGACTTAAATATAGTACCCCAAACAACGTTGAGCATTCTCTTTTCTACGGAGAGCAGACTGACTTAGGGAGGAAAATAATATCCCTAACCTTTGACCCAGAAACCAAGTCACATTGGCGGGCCCGTGATGTATGTCCTAAACACTCTTTGCATTACTGCATTATCTCAGTTTTTCCTGACAATAAACATGTGGGTAGGTATTACTATGATTCCCACCTCACAGATGAGAAAACTGAGGGCTCGAGAGGGTACATAACTACGTGATAGCGTGAAGTTGATGAGTGGCGGCGTTCGAGAGTCTATCCTAGCAGGACTGGAGAGTGCAGCGTCCATACCAGTGCACCAGATTTCCCCCAATCGGTTTCTGCATTCCACCCTGCCTCTGCCCCTCTTACTTAGACTTACTGGCAATACCCCAGTTCATAAAGGGAAATGCTGTAACGCAGCTTGTTTCCCACCGAAGTCAGAGCTGGGAGAGGGGCATCAGGGAAGGAAAAAGAATCCTATAGCTCATCAGAACCGGAAGCCACTACATTTGAAGTCACAGATCACCAGCACATCCAACAGACCAAGAAGACTCTGAGCCCAAGGATGGAGGAGACATAGGTTATCCCAGGCCACGTGAAGAACTTGCAGCTGGGCTGGAGTAGAAGCCAGACGTCCTGACTTCAAGTCAAGGCCCTTCTCAGAAAACTGTGCTTCTTCCTAATATGGCAAAAGCCAGTTTATGGTCTCAGGATTAATGTAGGATCATCCACGAGGGCCTGTCGCCTCTGCTACGTACTCAGAGCCTGACTGACCTGACAATGCACAGAACTCCCGCTGTGGCCATGCCAGGCAGAGGCAAAACCTGGTGAGTGGGGGCCACATGTCTTCCGTGCCTGGTGAATAGAAGGTTTCCTTGGCATCCCATAAGCTTAGTCACGTACCGCGCCCTATTGAGGACACCCATTATCCCAAGTTTCCTGCTCTGTGGAGGACAGTTATGCCAGAACCCAACATGCAAAATTTGCCTTTTTTATCCGATCCTTGCCTATTGGCTTTATGTTGCCTTAATGGACCAGAACAGGGTTTTCCAACTTCAGCACCATTGGCTTTTGGACGGAATAATTCTTCTCAGGTGTGGGCTGCCCTGTGCCTTGTAGAGCGTTATGACCTCCCTGACCTCTGCTCATTGGTAGCAAGCCCTGCCCAGTCTTGATGGTTCTGAGTTGTCTCTAGACATTTCCGAATGTTCCACAGAGGGCAGATTGCTCTTGGTTGAGGACCACCGGGCTAGAGGCTTCCTGAGGTTAAGTACCACGCGTCCCATTTGTTCTCTGTTCCTGTCTCACTTGCTTCAGTTGTAAAGTAGAAGGGCTGGGTGACATAAACTCTGACTTGCCTTCCCACTCTCTCCCTTGGGAGAGTCCCTATGATGACACATCTCCCTTTCTTGGTCTGATCTTCCAGTGTTCCGCAGTGCTTCTTGCCAGGGCAAACCCAGAGGAGAGTCCTAGGCGATTCCAAGGAGGTCCATTTACTGGGTGTGCTAACACAAAGCCCTCTTCTGCAGCTGAGAGGGTAGGAGATAAGGAGTTGACCAGAGCACAAGAAGGGAAATTTTATGAGCTAAAGGAACCAGTTAATGCAGACAAAAGACAGAAAGAATGATCCGAAATTCTGAGGAAGGAACAGATGCGTCACAGGCTTGCGAAAAGAGTCAGCTTGGGTGTGAGTCTTCACGAGGCCTCAGGGGTTGTGGAGGGTCTACAGCAGCACAACCACAAGACTTCCTACGTGCAGACACACGTGCAGGAAAGGCTCGGTAGAAGCTTTTCCCCGCCTGGTGATTAACAGGATGTGTTTCATTGTGTATTTAACACACATTTTCATCCACTACAGCTTGCAAAGTGCTGGCTTTGGTAACATGGGAGATATGAAGATTAATGAAATACCGTCTTTGTCTCAGATCTAGTGAAGGTGATACATTTGTATTCGATCCATGGAAGAGTGTAAGTGGAGGCGTGAGGAAGGGCTGGCAGGTGCTTAGTGTAGATTCATTATGGGGAGCCAGTCATACACGTAAAGCCAGAACACCAGTGTTTCAATTCTGCCCCGCTGGAAGGCTCTAGTGCAGAATATTCTGACCCAGCCTTGGGACAGGAGACTGCAGGGGTCTTTCCTCCTTGAGGTGTGATAGATCTTTGACTGCAATTTTAGTAGGAAGGATTGAATTTTCGTTATGGATTCTTAGACCAAAAGTCTGACAATAGCCCATCAAGGAAATGTGCGGCCACGTGTCTGTGTACTGTTAATCTTACAACTTAGTGATATATGACCACCTAGAAGAATTAACAACCTTCTCAGGCCTAAGTCTGGAGAGAGAGGTGCATATTAACCCACAGAAAATCTGCCTCTTGGCCCAACCTGAAAATATACCTCGACACTGATCAACAAATGTATACCAGCATTTTCTCTGAAATTCAAAGGCAAAAAAAAAAGAAAGATTTTTCAGGGCTTATTTCTCTGTTAATGTATTTCCGTCTTGATCTGAAGTGAACCCTCTCCTGCCATAAACAAGGACAATTTGGCTGCTGCGCTTTTGCACATCCCGCACCTCTTCCTCGAACAATCTTGATGAGCGTGTGGGGCTGTCTGCTGCATACCAATAGCCACTCCAAGCCTGCAAAGGAGGTACTCAAGCCAGCCCACACCATCTGTGGTCTCAGCTAGATTTGTGGCATGTCTCCCTGAGCTGAAGCAAGCCTCCCTCTGTCTCGAGTACATTGAGAATCAGAAATAAAAAATAAATTAAGACAAGTAGGCAAACATTAAAATGAGTTGTTACAGAACATTTGTGTAGATTCCAGTCTTCAATGTCAAGAGAGCATCACTGTGCTATAATGGCATCTTTGCCTGAAAGCACTCCCTTGCAGTTAGTCATAAATAAGCAGCCAGTGCAAGAAATGCTAACGTGAAAATGGAAACTGAGTCACTGGGAATCTGTATTATCATTTAAACGAAGCATCTGTGACTTTGAAGAGCGAAGGGTGAGCAATGACAATGAGGAAAAGGGGTTCCCGCCATTGTGTTGCTGTCTTGTCTACATCAACAGAAGGCCTAGCTCTAGTCGGCTGACAGGTTGTCTGGATAAGTAGGTTAGGGCCAGAAATGTTCATTTGTGATGAGAAGTTTCTCACAGCCTGAATCAGGAGTTCCAGAAACACTGACAAGGACAGCAGTGGTTGTAGAATCCGACGCGGGCATTTTGTCTGTTTGAAGAACCTTATCTCAGCTTTTGTCCAGACAATATTGAAGGGCTCCCTCCCTCCCCTTTATCAGAGAGCAACAGCTCTAAATGCAGATAGATACCCTCTAATAAAAATGCAAGCAGAAGTCTTCAATCCTTGTAAGTTCTGGTTAATAATTTACTTGTATGTACCTTGGCATTTCTATCCAAATTTAGAGCCGTTTGTGTACCACCGACATTCCAAAAGTGGTCACAGTTCTACCATGGGGTAGGTGTCCATCACAACCCACCTCTCCGGTGGAGAAGAGAGGGATGCCCGAGGCTACAGGGAGTTCTAAGTCTTGATCCAAGCATGACTCACCTGGAGACACTTCACCTGCTTCCCCCTCATTTGTAAACGGGATGCCTAAGACTGGAACATATCACAAGGATTTTATTACCTACTAGTTAAACGTAACTGTTCTTGGGAGAGTCTTCTCTTCAGGGCAATGGATAAAGAGCCCGTGTCTTCCTCTAGTGCAGAGGGTGGTCTGTCGGCTTTTGCCTGTTGAGTGAGCTCAGGCCAAGGGAGGTCTGGAGGCAAGAGTGGGGAACGGAGGCTGATCTGCGAAGCATTGAGTGCTTCTGAAGTAGTGTCATGCATTTGTATTTATGTTTATGGAGGGCATATTTACTTTTTATTTTTGTCTCCTCCTCCCCCATCCCAAGCAGCTGACTTTGACATGTGCTCCATTGTCTGGTCCTGGGTATGTCATTTGTGCTTGCATTTGCTTTGCGGTTTGCTATTTGAAGTATCATTAGTTGCTTCCTCATCCTGGCTTTGCCATCATCCCATTTGCCATCTGGATTGAGCACATTGCTATAAGCGCTGTAGCCCCATATACACAATTATGTAGTTCCTTACACTGCTGGGGGGTTCGTTATTTCTTTAGAAAACAAGGATGTGATGTGCATAAAAGCTTTCGCTTTGATTTTACCATCTAAGGCATTTGATGAATTCTTTGAGACTATTTCTAGTTGCCATCATCATTTCTTGCGGCAAGTCTGTTATGTATCTCCATGGCGCTCTACGGGCTGTGACAGAATTTTCTAAATGGGTGCAATGCTGGCCTTCTAGAAACCTGCAGTCCCCAATGGATGGTCTGAGCACGTGCTGCTAATGATAGCCCACTGCACAAAACATCTTTTTCTCCAGTGAGTTTTTGTCTGAAGTAAATCGGTAAAATTAGTGTTAAATTGGTGTAAGAGAATATAGGCGCTGTTTAGCAATTGGAGCAAATGTTAGAATGGGGAAATAAGGAATTTAAGACATTAAAATAGTTCAGACTGGCCAGACCCATGTGGATCTAGAAAAAATATTATGCTATTTGAAAGCAGTGTCATTGAACACGTTGATTTTTCTACAAAACTATCCCTTTTCTATTTATGACCCAATAATTCCAGTTGCCCTGGCTAAAAATCTCCAAATCCTCTTTGAGTCTTGCTTCTTTTTCTTCTACTAAATTAAATCTGTCATCAATATTTCCATATACAGTATGTCTTAACATTCGTATTCTTTTCATCTCTATTTTGGACCTGTTTCTGAACTTGGGCAGCTGTCTTTTAAGAGACCTCCTTGTCTTTGGTTCCTGATCGTTTCAATCCATCTGCCCACTGACACTGAAGAATGGCTCTGACATGCAAGTGTCATCAATGATTATATGCATCCCCATCCTTTCTTCACTTCCTGAACCTGAAATTCCCTTTTTTTTAACATTCAATGATATAAATCATATTTACGCCTCATGACCCCTTCGATCAAGCCCTCAGCAGCTACACTTGGTCTGAACAAGACTTTCTCTGCCTTGATTTGAGCTTCTAGTCAGCACCACAGTTACATAATTAATTGCTTTCTCGATTATTTCAGATATGCATTTCCCCCTGTATTTTAGCTCCAGGTCTTATATTTCATTTTTAGTTACCACCTCACCAAGCATAGAGTTGACTGAACACACATAGTAGGTGGGCCACAAATCTTTGATTGTTTTTCCAGGCATATCTCTAAACCATAAATTCTGAGGATACACAGAAAATTCTTAATGTGCCCAACAACCTACTATACATCTATAGCGTATAATTTGTTAAAAATTGTGTTGGCCTATTAATATTTTGCTTTACGTGACGTCTTCGGTTAGCTGGCATTAATGGCTGAGTTCTGACTGAGAGTGACCTTTGTGGGAGAATCATACTCACAGTTCCTGGTTTTGATTTGGAACCTTAATATTTTCCTCTATACCTTGGTTGTGAACCATGATCCATTTAATTAACATCCACTTTTAGATACAAAAGAAGTCAACAATCGGAAGAAGAGTGAAATGTCACATTCTTCAGCTCTCTCCCTCGAGTGCTCTGAATGTCTTCCTGAAGCATTTGCTGAAGGCATTTATAGGGCCTTTTCACCAGAAATAAAACCTAACAGCAGCTGAGTCAGACTGGAGATTAGTTCAGATCTTGGACTTGTTTTATTTTCAGTGTCTCTCCATCTTAGCAGCACTATGAGAGCATGTTTTAAGTACCATGTGCATCTAGGATGTATACTTTCCAAAGCATAGAGAGACAGAATATCGAACCACCACCAAATGGACAAACGCCCAAGAAATTGGAAAGTATTGCTAAAGAACTTGTTTTATGAAAATGTCCTTCTTTTGCCAGGATCCTCTGAGGTTAGGGTAAGTTTACTGTAAGTCACTAAACATTTGGATGCATTGGAGAACTAGACTCTCTCAGGCAGCCCCAGCCCTCCGTCTAATGAAGGGAAAGGGGAGGAATTTATGATGACTCTTCAGTACCTTGGACAGCTCCTGCTGCCTGCCTGCCTGCCTGCCATGGAAAAGCTTCATCAACAGATCGCTAATTTCCCTCCTTTCTCCCTGAATAGCATTATGCCTTCCGGCAAGAAACAGTGTGTGGCATCCATCCCGAGGTCTCACCTGTGGACACATGAAGCTGTCTAACGGCTTCCTGCTTTTTGCCCCACTGGGCTGCAACTGAGCAAGGAGCCAGAGCTGCCCAAGTTGCTAATTGTCTCAGCCTGTAACTGTTGAATGATGAAAAAGATTAAAAGGGAAGGAAAACAGCTATTATGTCTCTTTCTTGAAGAAACTTGCACCGTGAAAGGCTCATTAACATCATTAGTGTTCCATTAACCTCTAGCCAGACAAATAGGCTGGAGGTAATTTCATAGCGTGGGGAGAGAGAAAGAAAAAAAAAAGGAATTTAAAAATTATCCAGGTGTAGATGACATTTTCCAGCTACCTCGATTGAACAGTTGGACAGCCGGCAACTTTACTTACTTTAATGCCAGCCTGGTGTTGGAGTCTAGCCAGAACCCTGGCTGCTAGGAAGGGCTTTAGGTAATAGCAAGTGGGGAGATTCATTGATTGGGACAAAATGAAATTCATTTTAACACGACACATGAAATCTTTCAAAGGAACACTGTGTGATACAATACAAGCTTAAAAAATGTCTACCACGAAATTATGTTCCACTGTATCAACAAAGGGCATTTTCACCGTATAATTTTTCCCTGTCACATTTTGTTTTATTCTAATCCACCCCTCCCCACCTGGCTCTCCTCCTTTGATCCCCACGTTCACAAAGTTGGCTGCAAATCTAGAAGTTGAATGCAAAGTACCGTTAAGGTGATTAGCCTTTAGGTTTCCTGATAAGAGAGGGCAATTTTTAGACGGAGACATCCTAGATTTTTTTCTTGACTCGATCTCCAAATACATCGTGAATTTTGGTGACTTGGTTTTTCCTTCAATAAAAAGAAGATGCTTTCAGTTTCCTCAAGTATTCTGTGTGATACACAGTAGACGTGTGAAGTCTGATCAAGTAGAATAAGTAGTAAAACTATAGTTCCATGATTATCTAATATAAGCCTAAACAAATACCAATACATAAGAAAATGACTATTCATTTTAACTTATGTATTCTCAAAATAGGAATCCCCAGATCACTATCGGAATAAAGCAGTGCTGTGGTTTTTAATTAATTTTAGATAGAGCAAGAATTTGCATGATGTCCTTGATTTTTTATCCAAGTATGAGAAGTTTATGGCAGTGATTAAGGCACCTTCACGGGGACGGTCTCCCCAAAGGCCACTGATCATTCGCTCTTCTACCCCCCGGAGAGCAGATGTTGGCTCTTTGCTGAGAACTTGACAAATGGCACCTGGGGCTTAATACCTGCTCCACAGCCCATGGGTCATACACTTATCTCATTTAGAGAGATTTCAGAGTTTCCACCTGTACAGACACTTAGCCTCAGATAGTCAAAATCAAAATCGGCTTAATCATAGAGCACACACTTCTCTACATAGTGCATATTTGAGTCTTTACCACTCTCTGAACAATTCTCTTAGCTTTGATGGAGTGGTTTAGCCTTTTTGGTTATAATTCAAGGCCACTGCATTATTAGTTACAAAGTAAATGCCAGATAAATTTTATCCCTGCCCTTGGATCTGGGAAGTAAACTTTGAACTTTTCTCTGCCTTAGGAGACTTAGGGCAAGGTCAGATGCATAAACAGATGAACTTTTCTGAATTCTCCTTTGACGCTATTAAGCCCTTCATTTTACCACACAAGTGTTTACTCGTTTGCTCCCTCCCTAAAAAATGCCTACTCGTTACTAGATATTTTGCAAGACACTAATGATATAAACATCACGAGTCCCCCACTAAGTCCTCCCCATACCCAAATTCTGAGACAATCTCACCCCTTCCCTCTGCCTTCTTTGCTCCCCTGGTCTTTCTTCTGCCCTGTTCCCCCTGGCGAGAAATAGATGTGAAGTTTCAAGTACAATTTACATTGAAAAATCCTCTTAGCCTCAGCAAATTGGGTAAAAAGAGCTGTTTTATGGGAATGCGTGGCTAGGAAACATCTGACTGACTAGAGGAAGAAATGTATACCACTCATTATATATTGATTCAGTGAGATGCTGTCTGGCCCCAGTGGAACAGCTGGATGAGCAGGGTGCCAGCTGGAACCTTGACACAGCATCACATGTAGATCACCAGTATCTCTGACACTGTTGGTTTTCCCTTGGGAATATAATGCATTGTATGAGCTTTGTACTACATACTAGCAACCAGATAAAGAAATATTTGCACAAACCTGGTAGTATTTGAATGCCTAGCATCACTAAGGTAAAATATTCATGTGACATCCCAATATTCTCTTTATATTTATGTTCTCATGAAATCTCCTTCCCAAGCTCAAACATCTGCTAGGTACTTGCTTCAAGGCCCTGCTGTTGCTAACTCATTTCCAGCATCTCAGGAGAACTTTAAGGCAGGTGTTTGAGTGTGTAAGCATACAGTTCATTCCAGACATTGATTCCCTAATATTTTGGCATTTGGTACCATCTTGCTCTCTCTTGAGATTCGAACAAACAAGGAATCATCCTTAGATCTTGTGATTTGAGCATTCATCCAGACCCTTGCATCACGATAAAAAGAGCAGAACATCATTACTAACAAGATAAACAACTCCAAAAATGCTTCTGAGAAACTTGCATTTGTAGAAGCATCAACAATGCTGTGTGTCATCTGCTGTAGGTCATGGAGATGGAGGCATTGCAAGGGCCAGCAAACGAGGGTGATTTGCAGACTGGAAAAGTTGTCTTGAGCTTCTTGGGGGAATTATCACCTGTTGTACACCTGAAACTAATATCTGAACATTTGCCCCTAGTTTTGTAGATTTTTATTCTGGAGTTTTCAGCCTCCTAAACCTTGTGTTGGCACATTTGGCCTATAAGCGAACTGACTTCAGCCAAGGGCATCTATTGTTGCCTGGGTGCTTGGTGTTCGGTGTTCTCCTGTGACTGGCCTCCTTGATGGAAACAAGTACCACTTCTCCATTTAAAGAAACTTCGATCTGAAAGCCTCAAAGGCAAAGTAATTAACAACAATTCTCATATCACCAAGTCCACGAAGGTAATTATAGCAGCACCTCTATTTTTTCCAAAACAGTTTATCCCAGATCCAGGTAAGTAGAATGATGTTATTCTAAAAGAAATTAATCTAATATGTAGACACACTAGGGCTCCTGACTTCTATCACTCAGATCACACCAGCAGAAATGAAGACCACCTGGCGGCCACCAGACTTATTCCTCTGCCCATATTCTTTTTTATTTTAAAGTAATTAATTAATTAATTTTGGGCTGCGTTGGGTCTTCATGGCTACACACGGGCTTTCTCTAGTTGCGGCGAGCAGGGGCTACTCTTCATTGTGGTGCTCAGGCTTCTCATTGCGGTGGCTTCTCTTGTTGCGGAGCACGGGCTCTAGGCGCACAGGCTTCAGTAGTTGTGCCTCGCGGGCTCTAGAGCGCAGGCTCAGCAATTGTGGCGCACGGGCTTAGTTGCTCCGCGGCATGTGGGATCTTCCCGGACCAGGGCTCGAACCTATGTCCCCTGCGTCGGCAGGCGGATTCTTAACCACTGTGCCACCAGGGAAGTCCTCCACCCATATTCTTGACTTTGACTTAATTTTGTATTTCCTGTAAGAGAAAAATTAAGATTTGTCCATCCCGTTGTTGGAAGTGAATTGAATTTACTGAAGCTAATGCTGAGATGGCATTTGCCTTGAGTCTTTCTTCGAGAATTCTCATGGCTGTTGTTAAGAAGGTTAAGTGCAGATTCCTAACTTTGGCCTAAGAGGCGCTACTCGACATCAGTTTACTACTTTCTCTGGAAATAATCCCTCTGCTCCAGTCAATTCGTATGTTTTAAAACTATATTAAATGCATGCATGGTACTCACTGGCTTTTGAGATATATAGATAGATAGAATTGGATTTGAATTCAGGCCCCATCATTTTCTGAGAATAATACTAATCTCATAGATCACTGTGAGGATTAAATAAGGTCCTAATCATAAATTATCTAAGATTCTACTGGATACATAACAGGTAATACATGAGTCGCTAGTTACTATGCATGCATCAAAGAATTTTGGTTGCAAGTTATGGAATCCAATTCAAACTAGCTTAGAAAAATAGTGGGATTTATTAGAAGGATATCTCTTATAACCAAACTATAAGATGGGAAAGTATGCATCTAGATCTCAGAGGTAACTGGCATTAGGAACGTAAGTGCTGTTACTCCAACACACAGAACTCTCTCTCTCTTTCCTTCTCCCTCTCCCTGATTTCTGCTTGCTCTCTTGCTCTCTCACCTTCTCTTTCCTTTATTACTTCCTGTGTGCTCGATTTCTTTTTAATCTTGTGTTGTAGACCAACCTCCTCCATGTGGAAAGAACACAGTAGTTGATGGCTCTTGAGCTTTCTTTCGTAATTGACTTACATTCTCTGTGAATCTCAGTGGTAAAGTTTCAGGGAAGGTTTCCGTTTTGTCCGCTTGTATTAGATACCCACCCCTGTACCAATGAACCGCGACCAGGTGGCAGAGTCATGGAGTTTACACGTGGGCAGTAAGACACAACTGTGTATTGAGAGTCCATCCCACAGAGGAAAGGATTGTCGTTGGATGGGACATGCCAAGGATTATCCATTATAATGATTTTAGAACCTGAGCATGTAAAAACAGCAAAGTTAAATCCCTGCCCTCAAATTACTTAAAGTTATGTGTTGAGGGTTGTGTTTGAGAAAGGTAAAAAGTTGAAAGTGTAGACAAAGGAACGCCTCACTCCGTGGGGTCGGAGAAGGCGGGGGTCATGACTCATATGGGGCGTGAGCGGAATGCTGAAAGACACGGTGCGTGTATGCATGTGCGCGTGCGAGCACACACAGCTGTGCAGGAGGGAGGTATCGGGGATGGTGATATTCCAGGCAGAAAGAGCTCCATTTGCAAAAGTACAGAAACATGGGAAAGCCTGCGAAACTCCTGGGCAGTTTCTATGGCTATTTATACGATCTCTTAGGCCCTACGGACGTGGAAGAATCTCAGCCTGAAAAGCACAGGAGGTGCACACCTTGAAATGCCTTTTATGAGACATGATGGGGTTAGATGCTTTATGATAGATGCTGGGATCCATTCCAGGATCTCAACTGGGAGAACGACATAATCAGATGTACTTTTTAGAAAGATCATTTTGAAAGCGTGGAGAATAGGTCAGAGGGGAGCAGGCGGAGAGACCTAGCATCATCTTATTAACTCAGGTGGAATAAAATGAGAATCTGAACTATGAAAAGTGATTCCAGAGGCAGTAATGAAGCAGAAATGATAAGGCTTGTTGATAAGACTTCAGGGGGAAGACAGAAGCTAAGTGTGGCTCAGGCGTGGGCTGCATGGAATAGGAAATGAGAAAAAGAGCCAGGTTTAGGAGAGAAGGCTGTGGAGCCCATATTCGGATGTGTTGACTTTGGGATGTTTGTGGAACATGGCTTCAGCCCACCCACACCTCTCTTTGCTCCCCTACCGTAGATGACGCTTCCTCCATTAGTTCTTTAGACTTGCCGTGAAGCCGTGCACAGACACTGCTTCCTCTGACTGCAGGGCTCTTTCCCCTATTTCTCACCAAGTCAAGGGCAACTCATCCATCCCTGAATTGCAATTTGATCATTTACAATTCCCTCCAGAAATTCCTTCTTGTTTCTCCTTATCCTATGGTGTTCTGCCCACAGGTACCTCTTCCTTACGAGAGTATCACAGTTATGATTTTTAGATTTTGTTAAAGAGAAAAACTCACCAGATGTTGTTAAAAACAGCAAAGAAGACTTGATTCAAAATGACTGCAACAGGGGTCAAGACCATCAGAACAGGAGAGAGACTGAACTCAGCTCTGAACACAGGCAGGGCCAGGTGGGGATTTGGAGCCAATGGGCAGGTCAAGGAGTGGATGGAAATGACCAAGAGGAACTTGGTTAGGTATCAAGGGTAGAAGAAGAGGAGCTTGGTTAGGTGTCAAAGTGGGGGATTCTTGACAAACTGGCTCAACAGGACCCTTTGCTAAAACTGGACGTGGCAGGTCAAGGGCAGGGGCCAAAAATGAAGGCTATTTGAGAAGGGGCTCAGAGGAGCCTAAGGAGGGGTTCTTGCCACTTTATATGGGTGATTTTGATGATTATTACATCCCCTACTAGAGTGTCAGCTCCATAAGCGTAGAGATTCTGTCAGCAGTACGGGCTCAATAAACATGCTTTTTAAAACCATGGAACATGATATCAGATTTGGGGCCTTAATCAAAACTTTCTATCACAGTATCCTTCTTCAGTCCCCTTCCCCTGTGTCTCTGTCCAACCATAAGCCACTGGGCCTTTTTTAGAGGTTGCTTGAAGCCCCCTTCTCCACAAAGCCTTCTCTGATAGCTTTTGTGGAAACTGTATTCCGTTTTTCCTGAGCTTCAGTAAGTATAAGTAGTTATTTTTACTTCATTTATCAGGAATTAAATCCTATTCTTCCTTATTTCTTAAGTACTTCAAATAGGTGATGCCAAAACAACTGGGTTATGTGTCCTTAGAGAAAAGACTCTAGAAGCCTTGTGTCTTGCATTTGGGGCCGAGAATGTTGCTGTCACCTGGTAGTGATCGGTCAGTATCTTCAAACAAGTGCGTGAATTCATTAATTAATACAGTTGATGCTTAGCCTTAAAGAAGTTTATAATTGATAAAGGGCACAGGATAAATCCTCGTTTTATTTACAAAAAATACTATAGCTTATCTCTCTAGGTAAGTAAAATTCCCTTCAAAGAAATTATGTTGGGAGACAATGCCACTGTCGTTAGAACATATCCATTGCTCAGGATGTACTGAGAATCCCTCTTTAGATCGGAACGCCTGCCTGCTTGACATATTCCCAGATGCTCTCTCTGTATCTGTACTTGTCACATAGCAGCAATGATCTCAACAGGCAATTGGTCCTACTCCCTTACTATTATCAGAAAAAAATGGCTCAAGATCACCTATTCATTTTTTTTTTGGCACTTGTCCTTCAAAATCTAATTGGCTTAGATCCAACTGTTCTATATAGTGGGTCACAGCATTCCATTCCATCATGATACATTTGGCAATCAGTGTATATCAGCAGGTTCACCCAGAAAACACATTACTTGATATTAGCTTTCTTGTGGGAACTTTCAGAGATTTTTTTTTATTGTTGTGATGGATGATTGATATCACTTGCTTGAAAATGTTTCTAGTATAAAATGATAGTAGTTCTGCTATACATATTCAAACATGGGGACCTGATCTTCTATCCTCCCTGTTTTATAAGAGTTGGCGATTGTACCCTTCACTCAAATGGTGGTCAAAGCATCTGGATCATTCCGGGGAGGTATATAGACTACCTGCATTCCAGGTGTTTGCCACAAACATATTCTGTCATTTTCTGTTGTTCCACTCTCATTAAAAACCAGTTGTTTATCCCGGTTATGTAATTAACCCATTACTTGAATTAAACTAAGGCAACTGCAGGTTTTAGCTTGTTATCAAACTATCTGTATAGTAACCCCCTTTGGTATTATTACCTAGTTCGCCGTAAGCCGTCAGCAAGAGAAACAGGTGATAACGGTTGTCGTTGTAACTCCCATCCGCTCTGGGCAGTTTTCAGGGAAGTTTCATGTACTGTCCCACCTCAGGGACACAGCATCCTGTTCGTGGGCACCTGTAACCTGCCCATTGTGTGGAAGAGGAAATTATGGCTTTTAGAAGTCACGTCATTAGCTAAAGTAACCAAGTAAGAGGCGAAGGTGGGTCTCCAGCCCAGGTCTGTGCTCTTGAGAATTGATGGAAAAATATGGAGTTTTCTGATGGGCTTCAGTATTGAGAAAGCTGTGGTTCTCCTGGGAAATGGACTCGCTTTTACCTTACCAGCTGCTTGCCTATAGGAAGTGAGAGCTCTCTTCTCTTAGGCTGACAGCAGCGTCCAATTCTCTTCCCACTGTTCACGTTCACGTAAGACTTTACAACACATATCTTTGCACTTTCTCTGTAGTTGTGTTTTATTTCTCACTTTTATCTTCACATACATTTTCTCATATGTTTATTTTGTTATGCTGGATCATGGATACTTTTGCAAGCTGTCACAAACCCAATTTGATAATTTTGGTTTACACATTTTACTGACCTATGCCATTTCCTAAAATCTAGTAAGATAGGTGAGTTCCCATTTTACAAATGAGAATTCAGGCTCACAGAGTGAAATCTGCATATGCAAGATTACCCAGCTAGTAAGTGTGGGAAAGAGCTTGTGACATCAGTCTGTCAAACCTAGTCCTACTTGTGCAGTATTCTAGCAGAAGGAGGCATTTCCCAAACATTGTTCTCTGGTGCACTAGGGCCTGAGATGTAGTAGTAGTTGCTCATAAAAGTAATTTTAAAAGGTCTGTAGTCAAATTGGTTGGCCAAATTGTGTATAGCATATCTGTCTTGGGGGGTGGCAAAAAAATGAACATTTAAAACTCTCTATGAAGCCCTGCAGTAAATAAACCTATTAAACAAATTTATAAAACACCGGGTTAAACTGGTGCTCTCTATAAGTTTATTTGGCCCAGAACATTTTTTTCTTTTCATTTGAAACATGTATTAACATTTTCCTGGAGATGGCTATTTTAAAAAGCACGGCTTGGAAAATGTTGGTAAATGAAATAAAAATGTCAAAACAAAAATCCAAGCAGCATCTAAATGCTAGCCCGAGCGCTCTGCTAGCCAGTACACGACCTTCCTCCACTCACTTACCCTCTTTGGGTCGTAAGTTTATCCTGTGTTAATTTATGAGCCTGGACTAGATGCTCTGCATTGCCCTTCTCAGCACTAACGTTTTTGATGTCTGACTCTGAGTGCAATCACATTTGAGGGAGGTTCAAGTGTGTACTTAGGCTTGAGGGTTCACGTGGCATGCAGAAGTAAGCTCGAAAACAGCAAAGATTTAGCTCATCAAGACATACTAAGGCAGTACTTCAACAGCAAAAGGCAACAACAGAAAACGGTCATAGACCAGTTACAGGGACAGTGAGGGGTGGGGCAGAAGGAACACAAGGGACAATGTAGAATCCTCCTCTCCCAAATGGAAAGGGAAGCACAGGTCCTTGGGCAGAATTTCCAGCTGCAAGAAGAAGATGGAGTAAAGAGGAAGATCTTTATCAGACACTAAATTGACTTTTTATTTCAGACGGGGAAAATGGAACTTATCTGCATTCCTTTTCCTGTTTATAATGTTCTCCAAATTGTAGGCAGCTCAGAGGGGAAAAAAAGACAAGAAAAAGCTGATGTCCCTTGCAAAGTTGAAAAAGGAAAATCACATCACATTTTATGTTAGGCTTCTAAAATGGGGGAACAATAATTACACCTTGAACTGAGAACAGTGTTTGACTGTAATATCTCTTTTCAAGTAGGTTCTACTAATTCCAGGTTGAGAAAATGAAAATGTGTTCACACAAACCATCAGAGCAAGACAGATGGAATAAGTATTTGAAAAATCTTAAAGCTGCCCTTGAATTATCACCTTTGGATCTGCATGTTTGAAATATATTATCAAAAGCCTTTTTCTAGCACGGTTTTACACCATCTTCTCAAGCGCATAGAGGAGCATCTTTAACTGTCCTCTGTTTTCTGGGAGGACTGAATAAAGAGAAGAGAGATTTCAACAGCAGCAGCAACGATCTGTGTTAGATGTTAGAACCTCCAGGTTAATTAGACAGTGCATCTAACACAACCAGCTTCCAAGGATGCCTTGACTACTGCACATGTAACGTGTACCTGATTTCCTAGATCCAAACAGGACCCAATGAGTCTCTTTTTCCTTCTCCCTTCCCAACCTGGAATACCTATTTATGTCTTTGCCCAAATCCCAACAACTCTTTGAGGTGTCCACAGAGCTTTCTCTCTTTTTAAATGTTTTTTATACAGAGGGTTCTCTACTTTATGTAACTATTACATATGGCTCTTTCTTCTACTCATCAATAACGTATGTTTTGGAACTTTATTGTGTATGTAAATAGAGTTAAGTAGGCTGGCAGTCACTGAATTCTTGGTTAATTGCTGGGTATGGTTTTTCTTGTCGAATGGATTGAGAGCTCTTCCAAACCTGCTTAACAAAGAGAGTGTCTGCTTTTGTGCTAGGTACTGAAGGGATCGTACAGATAAAGGGAACCCCATTCCTGATCTCAAGGAGCTTATTATCAGTGGGGAACGGCACCCGTGCAGCTGGGGAGAACTCAGAGCAACCTGGAACGTGGGCAGTGGAGAGAGAGGGGAAGATATTTTATGTGGGAGAAAACAAGGGAAAGCTTCGTGAAGGCAGATTAATAGCCCTACTGTGCGGCACGACGCCTGGCACATAGTAGGTACTCATGAAATACATTTGGTTGCAGGAACAAATGAAGAGATGAATATATTTTGACAGACAATGGCATAAGGGGAGTGGAATTTAAAAGCAGGGATGAACATGAACATTCAAAAACAAGGAGTCTGTTTAATTGGCCTTTACCTGAAGGGAAGGTAAAGGAGATGAACTGGGAAACCTGGGTAGAAACAAGCTATTTGAGTCCTTGATGACACAGTATGTCGTTTAATCTTTATTCTTCACTAATGAAAGCACAGGTGGATTTTGAGCAGAGAAATGATATGATGGAGGTTTTTGATCTCAGCGTTTTTATACCACAATTCTTCAGTAAATCTGTTTTGCACGGTAGGGGCTCACTAGGGCCTGAATTGCTGTTTGACTTCTAACAAAAAATGGCAGTGATTTAAGTAGAAAATATAAGACCCGTGTTTATAAAAAACACTGACAGAAGAGGTCATCTCACACTCACCGTGTGGAACTCCGAGGAAGCAGGTGGGGCTCAGCAGGAGAGCTGGGATCAGGACCCGCGTCTCCTGCTTCCAGGCCAAGCACCGTCCCCCGACTGCCCCGACACCCCATCGTCCTTCTACAGTGATGTTCCACCCAGCCCCACGCGGGCTTCCCAGAAGAGCCTCATCTTCTGTTTCATCCTAAAGGTGGACAGCGTGCTTCAAGTTTTCAAGCTCACACATTCTCAAGCGATGCCTGGGTCAATATTTGCCTCCCAGGCATGAAGTTCTCTGTGTCTAAGCTGAGTCTCAGCCGAAGCTTAAGGCCAATTTATGGGAAACCACAACATGAATTTGAAGATTGACCTTCATCAAATCTTAACTATGCATCTTAAAACATCGATGGCTAAGAAGGATGAGACTTGAAGGGTGTCTATTGAGTGCCTTGCGTGTGCTTGTCAGTGTGCCGGGCTCTGGATTAGAACCATCCAGGTGTGAGTCCTGGTTCTGCCACTTATTAGCTGTTTGTTCTAGACCAGCTATTCCCCTCAGTTAGCCACCTTCCTTGCCTATAAGGTGAGAACAACAAAATAATAATACATAATAAAATAATAAAACCTCCTCTCCAGGTTTCTTTGCATTGGATGCAACATGGAATCTGGCCTTCCTGCCAGTTGAAAATAACCAAAGCAGGTCTCTGCTCTCAAAGAATTTGCCATCTAGTTAGGGAGACAAGGCAGGAGCACGAAAAAGTTAATTAGTAACAAAGATTAAAATAACAGTTCTGGACAGCAATAGAAAAGATGTCACAAGGCTGTTTAAGGTTAATTGCCGAATGAATTCTTTACACAATAGGAGCTCAAAGAGAGGAGGAATCCTTTAAGATTGGGACGTCTACCAAGTTCATCAGCCCCTCCTTCCTCCCCGCATGTGGGGGAACCCTGCCTGCACACCAGCAGGCCCGCCCGGCCTCTCACGGCCCATGTGGACCGCCAGCCTCCTCCTGGAGCACCGGGCAGCGACCTGGGCTTCCCCTTCGTTGGTTCATGATCTCATCTCCCACAGTAACAAGAGCACGTTCAGGCTAATATCCTCCAGAACACCTAGAATGAAAGACATCTGTTCCATTAATAGTGCGTTACCAGGTCGGTTTTGATTACAAGTGTCAAAGGTACAGCTAAACTCAATCCTGCTTTTAAAATGTGGATTTATCAGCACAATGGCTGAAAATATCCAGGGGTGCAACTCCTGGCTGCAGGCACCACTGGCTCCATGGGGCCAAGTGGCCCCATCAGGACTCTGCCTTTCCCCGCCCCTTTGACCTGCTCTCCTCATGGACGAGGGGCTGTGTTGGTCTCTGCATAAGGCAGAGTGGCCTCAGTTTCCCCAAGGGCGACAGCTGATGACCACCGGGAACCAGTACAGGCCGTTTCCCCGGCCTCAGGACAGTCCCTTCCAGGATGGTGTGGCTGGGTGAGTGGTGCCATGTGAATGACTGTCCTTTCAGCGTATGGGGAGGGGGTTCCCCAGAGGAAAAGATCCAGGGCTGACAAAGTAGCAGTACAAGTCCAGGTCATGGTAAATTCTAAGCATCTTAAAATTGTCTGTATCAACAGAGAGAGAGGAAGAGCTGCAGAGAAAGTTGTGCTTTAATGACTGTGCGCCAGCTCACTGGGGTGTGCATGCACGTGTGTGAGCATTTGGTACGTGTGCACATATGTGTGGTGTGCGACAGTGTGTGTACTGTGTGATGTGTGTCCGTACGCGTGAGTGTGCATGTATGAGTGAACCTGCGTGAGTGCGTGCAGCAGGCGGGAGCGGGATGGGCCCCAGCGCTGGTGGGTAACTTCCCCCCTGAGGCACAGACTCCCCTCAGGCTTCAAAGTCCTAAAAGGAAGAGATGCCATCAACGCATGGAGGCGTTTTTCTATCATTTCCTCAATCCCTGCCATGTCGTAAAGAAATGCTGGGCTTGAATTTTCCAGGTTAGGAGCAGTCTGGGTGGCCGGGCAGGTTGGAGCAGACCCAGCTGCGTGAAGGAGGGGCGTGGGCACGGGAGCCCCCAGCCTAACTGGCATTCCCCCCTCAGGCATCTGCTTGATGACTGTCCAGGCAGGGCTGTCCTTAAACTCCTTGGCCACGGTCGTGTTGTGCTCTGGCCAGATTCTCATCTATAAAAGGAAAGGCTGGTCCAGGATGAGCTCAAGGCCAGTATGGAGACTTTCTGGGTCACTGGCCAGAAGAGGGTACCTGGGGAGGCGCCCAGGCCGGGGGAGGATGGCGGACATGTAGACAGGACAGCAAGGCCCTCAGCCACAGCCCGTGATGGGCTGGCGGGAGGCTGTCACCCACGGAGGTCTCACAGGTGTAAGGCGGCCCTTCCCACTCCCGCAGGCCTGGTTGGACACGCGGTAACTGAGGCTCTGGCGGAGGGACTGTGCTCTCTCCAGCTGCACAGTCGGAGTAGGAGGGAGGGGCCCTCCAGACCAGGGGACAGTCCGGCAGGAGGATGCAGGGCTGTGCAGGACTCAGCTTGCAGCATCCCCAGGGCAAGAGCTGGAGCTGAGGAGGGGCCGGCAGTGCTGCATCACGGACCCCTTCAGGGCCCGAGTGCCTTCTCTCAGAACCCGCAGACAAAGGACTGGCTCCCAGCTGCCCCTGGGACTCTGCGGGTGCTCTGACCTCCCGCTCTGGGAGAACTTCTTGCGTTCCGTGGGTGGAGAGGTCCTGGGCACCACTGGCCGAGCGGAGGCGCAGGCATCCCTCTAGGGGCGGGAGCTGAGTGCTGGGCGCTGAGCGGAAGCCAGGCTGGCCACTCCCCCGGCCTGTCCCGGAAGCACTGCGCTAGGCCTGGGCGTTCCAGGACCGACCAGACTTAAGCCCTGGATCTCCAGGTGCTCTCAGCAGGGCAATGAGCTCCAAAAAGTAACTGGGCACAGCACGTCAGAGCCAAGTGGAGGTCTCTGTGACACTCAGGAGGAGGGGCCCAAACTTCTCCCTGGAGGCACCCACTGGGGGTGGCACTCCAGTTGGGGTGGAGGACGGACATTAGGACATTCCAGCGGCGGGGGAATGACGGCTACAAAGATACAGGGGGTGTGGGGGGGCCGGTGGGAGGTGGGCTCGGCCGCTGACAGGATGTGTGTGCAGTGGGGGGCTGGCCCCGGTGTGTCGGAGGGCAGCCCGTGATGGCTGCGTCATATTCTGGCTTTGACCTCAGTTCTCCTCCTGGGAATGAGATTCTTGACTGGGTGCTCAGCACGTCGAGGTACCTTCAGGGCGTGTGGTCCCCACACTCTGCCTCCCCCTGGGGCTAAGAGGATTCTTAGGCAGGTCCCATAGCAGGAATGCACTGCATAACTTCTCACTCTACCTGGGAGATTCTGATAGAGGCTACCTTCTGTGACCGCAAGAGGAGAGGCAAATCTACCCAACCCGTGAACGTGGAATGCGTGACTGTGCACAGAACACTTCATTTTCCCACTCACTCACTCAGCCAACCTTCACCAAGCCTGTACTTCACAGCAGACACTCGGTTAGGGACTGAGCAAACGCAGAAAAGCAGACTCAGTTCCTCAGTCGTTGAACTTGCAATCTAGCGGAGAGTCATTCACTTAAATAAACAGAGCGCAGCATCCAGAAAGATGTCTGTTAGGGGTCTACCCGGTGTGATGGAATCCCAGAGGAAAAAGGGGGACTAACTCTTCATAGAACGCCAGGGAGTTTTGGAGGGAGGCTTTCATGGAGGGAAAGTACCTTGGGTAGGCTTGCTCTTTCCAGGTGGAAGTTCTCTAAAGTATGCGTTTTGCTATCTCTTCCCCTCCTGTATATGGTTCCTCCTTCCCCACCAGTGAGCCCTGAAATCATGAACACGAATGAGGACACTGCAGGAGGGTCCTGCAAAGGACACCCACATTGGACTTCAGTTTCTCCTAGTTGCTCTATCATGGGGTGGCTTAGACAACGGACATTGATTTCTCACAGTTCTGGAGGCTGGGAAGTTCCGAGGTGGAGGCGCCAGTATGGTCAGGTTATGAGCGAGTTCTCTTCCTGGCTTGCAGATGGCCACCTTCTCACTGCATCCTCACGTGGCAGAGTGAGCTGGAGAGAGCAAGCTCTCTGGTCTGTTCCTAGAAGGGCACTAATCCCATCATGGGGGTCGCACCCTCATGACCTCATTGAAACCTCACCCCCCCCAAAGGCCCCACCTCCAAAGACCATCATGTTAGGGGTTAGAACTTCAACACGAATCTGGGAGGGACATGAACTTTCAGTGGTCCCCTCCAGTGCTAAAACTTCTGATTTATATTTCTTTGAATGTAATGTTGCAAACAGTTCCCACCAGAAGCTGGGTAAGGCCTGGAGCTGTGTGCCTCTCTCTGCTTGGTGGGCCCACGCATTTCCTCTTCACCTCTGTCTCCCCTGAACTCGGAGGTGAACAAGTCCTGTTTGTGTCGACACCTCAGACTCTAGGGCAGAGTTTGACGTGCAGTAGAAGCCCCCAATGAGAAAGAAAGAAATGAACAAATAAGCAAGTGAGTACCTGCAAGGCGTTCAAGGGTTAGAAGCATGACACACCAGCTCCTTCATGACAACATGCGCTTTGGTGCTAATGTTCTCTCCATCTTCCAGGCACGCAGGGGCTCCTCAGTGGCCTGGGTGAAGACCCCAGCTAAGTGGGTTCAGTACTTAGCTGTTGTGTGGGCAGGGAAGCAACTGTTTCATGAAATATATGACTGGAACCCCAGGTCCTGTCAGACAAGCCCCTGGTCTCAGGCAGCCTTGCACCGGAAACATTCCACAGAGGAGGGTGAAGCCTGCTCTAAGGAAAGCAGTTTCCACAAGAAGAGGGAAAAGGCATTCAGGAGTCCCCCGTGCGTGTGGACTCGTGGGAATCCTGCTTCGTCTCCCCACAGGCCCTGCCAACGATGTGTGCTGTGCGGTCCGCACACCAGCTGCAGACACTCTGCTCAGGGCACTGTTAGAAGTAAAGGGTCTCAGACCCACCGAAGCAGAGCCTGCATTTGGACGAGCCCCCTGTGGGCGGGTCGTGGGCACCTCATCATGTGAGAGGCACTGCCCTGTGGCCGCGTTTTTGTAGATCCAAGGTCAGCTCTGCACATCTGGCTGTCTGTATGTCTGGCTGGCGTGCTGTAGTTCTGCCTACAGACTGGTCAGTGGGTCTTGGTGCGGGGAGCGGGTGAGTGGAGGCCCTGTTCATATCCCTGGGATGAGTTTTCCTTTCCCTTACACCCTTGGTAAGATGCTCATTCTCGTGTCGAACTAATCCTATCAGATTGTATTGCTAATGTGGTTGAAGTTCCAAGGCTTTGCCTGTGAGCCGTTCATTTAGCGGGGAGAGCAGAGCCCGCTCTTGGTCGCCTTGGAGAGGCGGCCTGGCTGGCCCCCGACGTCTTCAAGTAGCGCCAGCAGTCCCCGCAGCAGGCTGGAGAGGGTCAGCGGGCCGATGGTGCCTGGGGCCTTGGCGAGCGATTTCGTAGATTCCCAACAGAGGGTGGTGACCGCATTTAGGAGATCACACGATGGCCTGGTCCAGGAGATGAGATGTGAACCCAGACTTGCCCATCCGGGGCCGCCCTCAGTCCTGGTCATTCGAGGTCGCCCCTGCTGTGCTCTCACACGGTCCCCACAGTCACTTTCCTGTCACCCCAGGGCAAGGTTGGAGTATTCCAGGTAGATGTTTTCTTTCTCCCTATGTACAGAGGGAATTTAAAGGTATTTTAAAGATTTTTTTTAATGTGGTCCATTTTTTAAAGCCTCCATTGAGTTTGTTACAATATTGCTCCTGTTTTATGTTTAGGTTTTTTGGCCGCGAGGCAGGTGGGATCTTAGCTCCCTGACCGGGGATCGAACCCGCACCCGCCTGCATTGGAAGGCGAGGTCTTAACCACTGGACTGCCAGGGAAGTCCCTAAATGTATTTTAAAAGAAATCAGATTGGAGATCACAAATTGAATTCACAAAAATGAAAAATTAATAGTTAGAAATGATCTTCAGTACCATCTATCCCAGCTACCCGTCAAAAAGGTGGGCTTCTCTAGAGCATCCCTGCATTGTGGATGTCTGGCCTCGAGCACTGCCGGAAAAGGGGACTCTTCTGTTGTGAGATAACCCCGCGATGAGCTCTGATGGGTCATTCCTTCCTTCTCTTGAGCAGAAACATGACTCCCTTGGGTTTTACTCTGGCACAAAGTGTGTATCAAAGAAAGGTATCTGCAGTGACGTAAAATACACTCGTCAACAGCAGATGTCTTACGGGGGGCACAGTTCAGGAAAGCTGGGTGAGGCAGGGGCGGGGCTGTGCCTGGGCAGACAGAGCACTGGCCGGGGGGAGAGGATGAACCCCAGGGAGGATAGACAGGGGCCCTCTGAGGAACCCAGGGAGGCGGTCCACCAGGTAAGAGGCTTTTCTCTCTGGACTGGTTGTGCCATCCACAACCCCAAAATGTGTGTGCTTCCTATTTCTCAAGCAGTGGAAGAAGAGCATGGAATGAAGGATGTGGGGTGTTGTGGTGGAGCTCAGGCTCCCATGAGAGATTCTGGTTTCACGCTTCCAGTTCGGAGAGACCGCCAGGATTATTAAAATCCACGGGCAGGGAGCGCCCTCTGGTGTCTGAGAAGCGCCAGTGCAGTTCCGGGAGAGGAGGCGGCACCAAAGAAACCGCTCAGGGGACCAGGGCTTCTTAGCAGAGGCAGTTTCCAGGGCCGCCTACTTCCTTCTCCGGATGGAAGAGGAGCTGGGGCCCTGGACAGGGTAGTGGAAGGCCCTCAACTTCCAAATCCCACTGCCTGTTACTTTCTCCGGCACAGGCCAGAGAGTGCATCTTATGCCCTCTTCACAGTGGGTTATCCTTGCCGGTTTGCACAGGACGCTCCATTCCTCCATCCGTGTCCTGTGATGTCACTCCCCACCCCTGTCACTGCACACGGGCCATGAGTCTTGTTACCACTCCGGTCACATGTCGGGTGGAAACTGTGTGCCGTCGTGGCTGTTGTCACTTGAGGTCAGTGATGCTCTGACCCCTCCTTGTTCCCGTTTACCACTGGCCCCTGGTTCTGAGGTTGTGCGCCTCGCCCTGTGCCCTGTGCACCGAGTCTGGCTTTTCATCCCTGCAGTGTCTCCACCCGTGTGCCCACCACCTGTGGGCTAGCCATCACCCAGGTGACGTGCTGCTTGAACGTTTCCAGTCCCCTTCACTACAACAGCCCTGCAGGGGACATCCCTGCCAATGTCCCTTAAGGACTGGGGGCTGACATAGACCCAGAAGTGAAAATGTTGGATTGTAGGACTATTAAATTTATTCCTTCCTGAACCTAAGTGCTACCCGATCCCTCACCAGACTTCCTGTGTCCCCTACAACCCTTGATATCTCCAGCTGTCCAATCTTTGCCAGTCAATTATGTGTAAAGTGACCTGATTCCACCTTCTCATCATTTTAATCTGCATTTATTTGATCACCTGTGAGATAGGGCTGTCTTTCGGTGGCTGATCGCCATTTAAGTGTGTAAAATAGCTAGCTAATGGGAACCTGCTGTATAGCACAGGGAGCTCAGCTCAGTGCTCTGTGATGACCTAGGTGGGTGGGATGGGCATGGTGGTGGGAGGGAGGTCCAAGAGAGAGGGGCTATATGTGTACATATAGTTGATTCACTTCGTTGGACAACAGAAAACACAATGTAAAGCAACTATACTCCAATAAAAAAAATTGTCCGTTCATATATTTTTGCCTATATTCCATTAAAATTTCTCTCAACCACTGTGCCACCAGGGAAGCCCTGTTTTCTTTTTTTCTTGATGATTTGAAAATTTTCTTTGCAGAAACAAAGTCATATTCCTTGGTGTTTTATACATTGCAAATATTTTCTCCCAATAAGTCAACTGTGTTTAAACCATATACCGTTTCCTTCATTGCACAGAAAGTCTTAATTCTGACATACTCAGAGTCATCACATTTTCCTTGTGCTTTTTGCCTTTGAAGTTATTTATAGAAATTCAGGAAATTCTTCGCAGTCCTAGTTCACAGAGACTTGCTTTGACATTTCCCTCTATTGATTATATAATTTCACAATTTAGCTTTTAAATCATACAGAATCCAGCTTTGCAAATAACATGAGGTAGGGATCTTGCTTTATTTTATTTTTGAGTTCAGACCTCTACTTCTCAGTTACACAAGGTATCACACCAAGCCCCCAAGGAAACTTGGGGCAGATCGTCAAAGCTTGAACCTCATTCCTTGTGCTTAGCTTTTTGAGTCCTGGGAACTATCCCAGTGCCTTTTCCTCAGGATGGACAGGGCACAGGATCTCTTCCAAACATTCCAGGGGATTCCCAGCCTTCCTGATTTCAGCACAGGTTAGGGTCTTTAAAAAGTTCACCGAGCTGTTTAAGAAGCTTGGAAGATGGCCTTGTTGGGTTTCCTCAGTGTCACACTAGGGAACCCAGGACTCAGAAACTAGGTCCAGGTGTCCATAAACCAGTGATTCTGTCTGTTGTAGAATTCCTTCGAGGAAAAGGTCTCAACCGCCTGCTGTAGCTAGGTTGATAGGAAAGAGCAAAGTAAGTCACACGTGCTAACTTCAGTCCAGCACTGACCATCACTGATTGATCACCAAGCTATGTCCCTACACTACATTTTACATGTTGTGCCACTAGTAATTGATCAGAGCCGGAGTAAGAATTGAAATCTCCTTTGTTCGGCCTTCCCCTGCTTGAAGGAGAATCAGGTGAATTTTGTGCCAGAACCCCAACAGTGGAGTCAGGAGATAGGTTTTCATCAGCTCTAATCCACCCTGAGGGCTGCCTGTCAGGGCCACTTAGCTTCTCTAAGCTTCAGTATCTTCATGACGATGGTGATGATGATGGTGGTGGTGATGACGATGCTGATGATATCATGGCGGTGATGGTGGTGACGATGTGACGGTGGTGATGGTGGTTCTGATGGTGATGGTGAGGATGGTGAGGATGGTGGTGATGATGATGGTGGTGAGGAAGCCAAGTTTCTGCAAAGACTGAGCCTGAGAAGAGGGTCCTTGGATCTCAGAGCCTTCTCCTTAATAAAGACATAGACAGGGACAAGGCTGTGTAGCAGGTGAATCCCTTCATTCTTCCTGTGCGTCTCTAAAGAACGGATGACATTTCCCCTGCTGGAGGGATTAAGAGGAAGGTGTGGGATGGTGCTGAATTGTGTGGGATGTTCAAAGGCCGCATGGAAGGCCTTAGTTTGCTGCTGTTTGCCACAGGCCCTTCAGCTCTGAGGCTGGACACTCCCGTTTGCACATACAGACCACTTATTGTTGCCTCTCACACCTGAGTCCCATAAAGAAGGTCTGGCCAAGAAAAAATGCAACCTATCTGTCTGGGGACTCTCAGCACATAATCAGGATGAGGAGATTCTTTAGGGCAAGCCCAGGACCCCAGGATACTCCCAGTTCCCCTGGGTCTGAGACGTTCTTTACCTTGGGGAGAGCTGGGCCCTCGCAAAGCATGGACACTTCTGGAACCAGAAAGGAACAACAGTGATCAAATCTGCCTCCAAATCCCAATCACCGTTTAGTTCCTTTGTCTGTTTCTTCAGTTATTTGAATTATAAAGTTATGCACGTTCTTTGAAATATCTTGAAATATATAAAACACCTCTTGTCAAATCCATAGTTTCTGCCTCTCCCACCTACATTACTAATTTTTAGAATTTTAGAAATACACTGTGTATTCTTCCATAGTTTATTTTGGAAGAGTACATGAATAAACGTATATAAAATCTGTGCAGATTTCTTTTTTTATAGACATGTTAATGGAACATATAACATTTTATACTTTACTTAATATTTTGTATATATCCCTTCAAGTCAATACGTGCATATATTTGGTGAACAATTAGCTGCTTCTAATTATACATTTACTTTTCCAAATAAATTGCCCCCCTTCCCCAATTCCAAAAATGTTTCTACCTGAATGATTCAGGTTTTTGAGGAAAAGGTCATTTCTGGGATGAATTATTGTAACTCTCCACTTCCTTGTGCTATGTAGACCTCTAAGCTATCATCTTCAGTGGCTCACCCTTTTAAAACCATGTGTGAATGCAGGCTACCATCACCATCATCGCCATCACCACCATCATCATCACCACCATCACCATCGTCACCATCACCACCATAAGCATCACCACCATCACCATCACCATCACCATCATCATCACCACCATCACCATCACCACCATCATCATCGCCATCACCACCATCATCATCACCACCATCACCATCGTCACCATCACCACCATAAGCATCACCACCATCACCATCACCATCACCATCATCATCACCACCATCACCATCACCACCATCATCATCGCCATCACCACCATCATCATCACCACCATCACCATCGTCACCATCACCACCATAAGCATCACCACCATCACCATCACCATCACCATCATCATCACCACCATCACCATCACCACCATCATCATCGCCATCACCACCATCATCATCACCACCATCACCATCGTCACCATCACCACCATAAGCATCACCACCATCACCATCACCATCACCATCATCATCACCACCATCACCATCACCACCATCATCATCGCCATCACCACCATCATCATCACCACCATCACCATCGTCACCATCACCACCATAAGCATCACCACCATCACCATCACCATCACCATCATCATCACCACCATCACCATCACCACCATCATCATCGCCATCACCACCATCATCATCACCACCATCACCATCGTCACCATCACCACCATAAGCATCACCACCATCACCATCACCATCACCATCATCATCACCACCATCACCATCACCACCATCATCATCGCCATCACCACCATCATCATCACCACCATCACCATCGTCACCATCACCACCATAAGCATCACCACCATCACCATCACCATCACCATCATCATCACCACCATCACCATCACCACCATCATCATCGCCATCACCACCATCATCATCACCACCATCACCATCGTCACCATCACCACCATAAGCATCACCACCATCACCATCACCATCACCATCATCATCACCACCATCACCATCACCACCATCATCATCGCCATCACCACCATCATCATCACCACCATCACCATCGTCACCATCACCACCATAAGCATCACCACCATCACCATCACCATCACCATCATCATCACCACCATCACCATCACCACCATCATCATCGCCATCACCACCATCATCATCACCACCATCACCATCGTCACCATCACCACCATAAGCATCACCACCATCACCATCACCATCACCATCATCATCACCACCATCACCATCACCACCATCATCATCGCCATCACCACCATCATCATCACCACCATCACCATCGTCACCATCACCACCATAAGCATCACCACCATCACCATCACCATCACCATCATCATCACCACCATCACCATCACCACCATCATCATCGCCATCACCACCATCATCATCACCACCATCACCATCGTCACCATCACCACCATAAGCATCACCACCATCACCATCACCATCACCATCATCATCACCACCATCACCATCACCACCATCATCATCGCCATCACCACCATCATCATCACCACCATCACCATCGTCACCATCACCACCATAAGCATCACCACCATCACCATCACCATCACCATCATCATCACCACCATCACCATCACCACCATCATCATCGCCATCACCACCATCATCATCACCACCATCACCATCGTCACCATCACCACCATAAGCATCACCACCATCACCATCACCATCACCATCATCATCACCACCATCACCATCACCACCATCATCATCGCCATCACCACCATCATCATCACCACCATCACCATCGTCACCATCACCACCATAAGCATCACCACCATCACCATCACCATCACCATCATCATCACCACCATCACCATCACCACCATCATCATCGCCATCACCACCATCATCATCACCACCATCACCATCATCACCATCATCACCATCACCACCATCATCATCATCATCACCATCATCCCATCACCATCATTACTATCACCATCACCACCATCACCACCATCACCACCATCACCATCATCACCTGGCTTCTGTACGACCCAGTGATGAAAGGCTGGTGAGCATGTACCAGATTGCCAAACCAGTCCTTACAATGTCACAGAAATATGGATCCTACAGTCACCTCTGATATCTGTCAGTGCCAACATTTTTCATCCTTGCAGAGCTACTTTAGGGGAGAGAGAGTGAGAGAGTCCACATTCTACTTTTCTGACAAAATGCAGCTGAGGCTGATGGAAGTGGGGGGCACGTGAGTGGTTCACATCTGCTCCACTCACTGTCTTCCCTCTGTTCTGACTCCCCAGCCCTGAAGTGTAGACACCATTTCCTCACGAGCTGAGGATGCCTGAGAGAGAGTGTGATCATGGGTGCCCAGGAATGGCCGGGTTCTGTGCGTGGCTGTTCACCTCTGTGACTCGCTGTGGACAGTTTTTGAAATGGGCTGAAAGATGGCTTTCTTTCCACCTATTTTTAAGCATTTTAAGTGCTCAGTAGCTTGCAACGCAAAGGGATTGGATAATGATGAATGACCATGGATATGGCCAGATTCATTGCTACTCATATTTTTGCAAAAGTAAATAGGCAAATTAGATTAGCACCAGCAAGAGTGTCCTGCTTCTCAGCATCTGTGAGCCATCTGTCTTGTTAACTTCATCAGGGATCCTGGAGTTGAGGGTCCAGACTGGCGCTTGGGTATTATTTTCTTCCCCCAGGTCTCAGCTTCCTTCCTCCTGGGAGCTGGACTAAAGTTTCTCTAAAGTCTGATGGTGAAAGTCTGTGTGTGCTCTTGTCAGCTTTCTTCTCCACCTAAAATGGAACTGGAATGCACAGGATATATTATAACAAACCAACACCAGAAATATGGTTAAGAGAATTACTAGAACTCTGAGCCTCCTAGTGGACAAAGAGAGGGGCCGCCATTATACCAGCACCAGAAGAATGAAACCTCTGACCTGGTTTTCTATTTTAGTTCAAACAAGATGCAGGATTCCATCATATAACATCTGAGGCAAGACATCAGGGAAGCCAAGTAGCCTTTTACTTCGTGGTCTTAGAAAAATGAAAGATTATCCTTTGAAATGAATTCTATGTAAATGTTCCAAGTAGATTTGCATACTGAGAGAAAGAAATGTGGATTGACTCGTTCTGTACAGCCCCAAGAGCCCTCTAAAGATTGAACAAGCTCTCTCGGCAAATAATGAATGAGATTCCCGTTACTGGAGTCATTTGTGTAGAGAATGGATGGCGTGGGGTGGAGGGTAGATTCATAGTTAAGAATATACGTTTTGAATAAGTCAAACGGGCTTTGAATTCTGGCTGTGCTGTATACCACCTGTGTGACCTTGGGCCACTATTCTAAGCCTGTTTCTTTATTTATAAAACAGATGTGGTAAGTCATTGCTCTTCTTTAAGGGATTTGGTGACTTTTCAATGAGGTGATGTATATAATTGTTTGGCTGTTTATACTTGGTTGGCAGTGGCATTGCTGAGGATAAAGGTGCCAAGACCAGAAGGTAGTTTAGTTTCGCAGCAGTGCTGTGACTCCACACTCACTGGGTGTTGGCTGAGAACCTGCTCTGTGGCCAACACTGACATGCCCACTGAGGACACAGGAAAATGGAGTTGACGTCACCTTCATGGCATCCAGATTCTGTGAGGGGTTAAGTGGCAGGAGAGGTACTGACTTCACTTTAGGGTCAAACACTGAATGGAGCTGGAACTCCCCTCGCTGCATACCGCTCCTGTGAGGTCTTGGGTCTCCACTGTTGGAAACTTGCTAGCAATACTATACCCTGGCATCACTGTTTTTGGGTTCCCTATGGACTATGGAAAGGTACCGTATCTCACACCTGCTGTGTCCCCACTCGCCTCCTTTCTGCCCAACTTTTATTCCAGCCAGTCTTGCAGTGAGGAGCTTCTCATAGATGTGAATGGGGAGCATCTCACCTCAGCTGCACCTGTCTTCCCTGCCCCGGGGCTTGGCAGGTGGCTGCAGGAACCTTCTCGGCGCTCAGGCATTAACCTGAGTGTGAGGCAGTTGACAAGCCACGGTGCAACCCGGCAGGTGGGGAATTAGAGGTGGAGGATGTGTTCTTTTCTCTCCAGCCCTCAGGCAGGAGATGCAGATGTGTATTTACATGGCTCTTTAGAAGGGCTCTGCAGGATTGAATTCACCTGGTCCTCGGCTTGGGTCTGGAGGCCCACTCAAGATCTCCCCTCTCTACCGGCTCTTCCTCCTACCACGGTGCACCCCTCCCAAGCTCCTGGGGTCGCTTCCACAAATAACTGTCTTTGCACAAACCCTGTCTCGGGCTCTGCTCTCCTGGCTGAGACACCTAATCACAAGTCTGTATCACAAGGCTCAGGGAGCATCTCTCCTAAGTCTCTGTAACTAGCCCTCTGGTCCTGAGAACCCAGATATTTGCTGAGGGGGGTGGGTGTGTCAGTGGTTGTCCCACAGTGGAGATTTGTCACGTGACTTCAGTGCAGGCTTCTGTGTCCCCTCGTCAGACCAGGGCTGTGCTCAGTGTCCTCTCCTGTCTAATACACGGGGAATATACTTTTCTGACGGGTCATAATATAGCAGTTCCAAAATACAGCTCACGCTTTGTGCACTTATGTCATCTGTGATGATCAAGCAGTCCCTAGAGTTAAGTAGGGTAAGTACGAGAGAATGAGTTGTCCTTTGGGTGATACCCCATAGCTGTAACTCGTGATAAGCTCCTTGTGGTGTGACAAACCATATCCACTTTTCTGTTTTCTTGTTCTAAACGCTTTTACCCTCCCTAAAGCCCACAGGTGATTATGCTGCCATTACCTTTGAATTATTTTGAATATTTCGTCTCTCATTTATGTCCTTCAATATAAAGTTCTTGAATAGCATTTTGAATGATTATCGTAGTAGGTTTTTTAAAATGAAGATATAATTCACATACCATAAACTGTATCACTTTGAAGTATGTGCTTCACTGGTTTCTAGCATATTCACAAGGTTGTGTGCCATCACGCTTAGTTAATTCTAAAACAGTTTTGTCACCATTGAAGAAGTCCATACCCTTAATCGTTACACTCCACTCCGCCCCCCCCACCACATCAATAGTTTTTGTCTTCCTACTTCTTTCCTTACTTTGCCTATTCTGGTCTAAGTGCTGTGGATCAGCACATAAGGCTCTTCTAGGAATATAGAGGACAGTGACACAGGGCTGTCCTGGATACACCATTTTGGCTTAACTACTTACCTGCTCTGTGACTTTGGACGAGCATTTTATCCTTTCTGAGCCTGTTTCCCATTTATGAAAGGAGAGGATTGGGCTCTTTCAGGAAGATTTACTCTTGGATTTGCAGGATCTTAGGAATAGAAGGCTTTACGGGAGGCCCATGAATGCTAAGTCTTCAGAATTTTGAATGAATGTTGATTGGTGCCTTTTTCTGGAGAAGAGTCCAAAACATTTAGCAAGACTATAAAAGAGCCTGGCACCGTCCCCGTCACTTAAAAAATGAGCAACTGACGGAAGTGACAACAGAGCACTGTTACAGCTCTAGCGTCTCATTTTTGTCCACTTTTCCCATTTGAGGAAACAGTTTGGGGGCGTGACTTGCCCACTTCACAGGGCAGGGAGCAGCGGCACACAGCAGACGTCTGATTCCCGGGCCGGTGATGCGTCTTTAAGGCCCTGCTATGGCTTTGAAAGAATGTGTGTTTTGGAATCAGAAAGGTCTTCAAGTCTCATGTACACATCAAAATATGCAGCTCATAATACTAACGGCTTGGGGACGATAAGGATTTTCCACAGGGGTCCCAGATACAGTAAACACTCAGTAAATCACATACTTATCCTCACTCACTCGACTTGTGAGAAGGGATCATGGCTAAGTGTTTTACAAAATACACAGTACAAATATTTATATGTGTGTACATATATATAGACAGATAGAGAGAGAGAGATCTATATATATCTATATATATATCATTTTTTTTTTGGCTGAGTGGAATTGCCCGCATGTCTCAGCTCTACTTACCTCCGTCTCCTTGAAGCGCAGCAAAACCTTTGGTTGTCCTGATTCATCTCACTGCTTGGACTGGGCAAACCCATGCCCTTCGGTGAGATCCGAGGGGCTGTGGATGTGCTGCCTGTCTTCATGCTTCACACACACCAACACGGTGTATTTTCTTTTGGCAGATGAAACGTGTCTGGGGAATGTGTACAAACATTCTCTGTCATTTGGCCCTTTGAGAAGGTGCACTGAGAACCCACGTTCTTTCTTCCGAGCTCCCTTTTCGGGTGAACTTCCATATTCATCTTGATGGGTGCTTGCCATCTCCCTGCACAAGGATTAAATCAGGTGCTTCCGCTGCTGCTGACTTTCAGCACCCCCCGAAAGGAGTTCAGGGTGGAGAGTGGGAATGAGGCACTGTGCTCGGCGGGGGGAGAACTGGCAGAACAGGCCGTCAGATGGTTCAGATATTTTCAGGAGCTGATTTCATGAGCCCAATTCTCGTACCTCCTCATACCTAGAAAAGCACGAAAATCCTTCGTGGTGACGTCTGCTCCTTGTGACGAGTAACCTTCACGAGACTAGCAGAAACCTTCTGCAAAAAATATGTGCTTGATTGCATGTATTCCCCCTTCACCAAAATCACGTACATACTGGCCTTCCCCCCCGCCCACTTCTTTGGAGCAGTTTCTCAGAGCTGTCTGAGATGCTGTCTCCCAGGCTACAGTCCTCATTTTGCCCCAAATAAAACAACTCACAGCTCTCACACTGCATTTTCTTAAGGTTGACAGTGTGGAGGAGCTCAGTTTACCAGGGAAGGATGCGGTGCGTCTCAGGAGGTTGGGGGCTGCCCCTGAGTTTGCAGAAACATCTCGAAGTTCAGGGTGTGACCTCACCTGCCTGCCTGGTCTTGACAGAGTCCGAAAAACCAACATCAGTCAACCCTCAGCCCACGTACCCTTAGCATCATCCCACACAGTTTTCAGCCTTGTGCTTTCAGCTACCTGCCCTGACCACCCAGACAGCAGGAGCCCAGGCAGTGGGAGACAATTATAATATTAGCTTAGACACAGCCTAATTATAAAGGAAACTGTTGATAAACAACATGGATTTATGCATTCCCAAAATCAACTGACTATTACTTGGGTTGTATCCTCTTTAGGGGTTAACCATACTGCTGTTCTGTCCCTAGGGTTTGACATCTGAGAGTGGAGATTGCGTAACCTTGTCCCTTTGTCCACACACAGGAGAACCCCCCGCTGGGCTTCTGGTCACCTACATCCCCAGGTGGAGACCTGCATCCACTTTCTCCCCAGGGCAGCTGGGTTGAGGTTGTGAAAACTTGAGCCTAAATGGACCCGTAGGAGAGAATTTAGCAACTAGCAAAAGCAGGGCCAGGGGTTCCAGGAGCTTTAGACAAACAGGGACAACAAGGAACAGCAAAACACAGAAAATTGACATTGAACGTTGCATGTTTGAAAGACACGACAGCCTTTGCTTGTTGTAGAGCTAATTATTATGCAAATTTATGCTAATACACTCAGCCTCAAATGTTGTCGAGAAGCTGCATTTTCCCCGTGAACATAGCTGTAATGAGAGGTAAACTTGTAATGCAGATGCCCGAGGTAATATATCCTAAATCACTTTATGGTGTAAAGGACTCTCTCTCACCCCACCCGACATAAACATCAATTTAAATTAGTTTTTGCTTTGCATATTTATTGAAGCTTTATTTATTGTTACTATGTACTAAGGATACCAACTAAACAGACCCCCACTACTTGTTAGAAGTGGAATTGAGCAGAGAGCTGGGATTGGTGTTTGCTCATCAGGAGAGGGTAGAATTTTCTCTTCTCCCAGCTAGAGCCGCCATCAGCTTGGGTGATGCCAGCACCGCTCCTGGGTCTCCCTTCTCCTCTGAGCCTGCTGTCAAGTCAGGCTCTGCCGTGAGCGGGTTGTCCGATGACGGTACTCATCGTAGGGCATCTCTGGAGGTAAGAGTCTTTGTCACCTCTGCATCTGCGTGTGTGGTACTGCCCAGAGCTGCAGAAGCTCGCTCCTGCCCACAGGGAAGGGCGTGGGGTTCAGGCGGCACCAGCTGTCGCGTTGGGAAGCTCACACACACCCTCACCCACATCTTCACGCCCTCCCCAGGCAGGCTCACACACATGCGTGCACTCCGGCACTTTTTCTTCTGATAGCCTTTAGTCTGACCGCCTTGTACACGTCCTCTCTCGGTGTTTACACTCAGCTCAAACACACACAAATCTCCACTCGCCCTGTGCCCCCAGCTATGGTCCTGCAGTACCCCCGACTCTTTGAGGAACGGAAAGGGACAGCGTATGCTTGAAAAGTTTCCTGCAGGCAATTCTACCGCTGGGCGAGGAAACAATGGCACTAAACCATGAGTGATCCTCTAGTTCTGGCTCTGTCACATTTTAAAAAATAAAGTGCCTACTGTGTGTCAGGATACAGTGTGAAGCATTTCACTTGCACTGTCCCTTACTTGGCAGTGACCGGTATGTTGGTATGGCGATGCTATTGGGTTGGCCAAAAAGTGATGTTGCGGGAAAAAACAGAACGAACTTTTCGGCCACCCCAATATTTTGGAGACCAGGAGACTGAGGCTTCATAGGCTTAAATACCTGCCCATGTGGTTCAGTTGCTACACACAGCAGACAAAATTCAAATGTACGTTTATCAGGCTCCAAAGCTCATGGTCTTTTCATGGCACCGTTCTGTTTCCTAGCTACTATCTCAGCAAATTGGAGTTTTTGTTTCCTCTGTAGCTTAAGAAGTTGGATTTGACGGTCCCAAAAGTTCTCTGATCCCTCTAGGTCCAAATTATATGATTCTGCGGTGATGTAAGTGATCATCTCCTGATCGTGATTGTCTCCTTCCGTCTTTTATCGTGAACTGAGCTTAAGCTAGTGACTTGTGCAAAGATCCATGGCTGAGGCCGCCGACCTCTTCAGTTACTGTGTGTTGATTCGCGGGCCCCTGAACCTCAGTTGTTCTGTCTGACCCCAGCGTGGACAAATGGGCCTATAAAGAATCTGGGCCGACCGAACACGGGAAGATGCAGACCCGATGTGTTAATTCAGGTATACATAGATTCAGGGCTTGCCAAGATGTCCACCTGTTACAAAATGTCAGGGACCTAAAATGTTCCTCATTAGCATAACTCCTGTGAATCGATTTATCCTGGCAGGCCCCTCTGTGAACATGTGAGTTCACAGGACGCGGGGTAGTATACCAGCTGTTTGTGCAGGTAACTCAGAGGCGTGTATTTAGCAGATACCAGAGCCTGAATAGGGAAGCACCAAGAGAACAGAGCCATGGATTCTGATGAAGAAACAGGCTGAGAACTGGCTTTGTTTTGTACCATTTGGACATAGGACAAGATTGCTGCTGTACATTTCCCATATGGAAATAAAAACCCAACTAACAAGGATTTTTTAGTTCAGGTCTATTAAGGGAAACAGTCATTTTGTGGCAATTTAAGGGAAAATTATCCAAGCAGATTTCAGGGGCTTCCTCACCTCCCTGTACCCGACCCAGCCCCAACTCTAAGTCTGTCCCCAGTAAACCAGAACGTCTTGATTCCACTTTAGAGGTTCAAACTTCGGCTTAAGGAACTAAACTAGGTTATAATGTTGAGTCTGGAACCAAAACACAGTCTGTGCATATCCATCTCTGATACTTTAATATAAATAAGCTTATCAGATCAATTTTAGTTGTGACAGTGTGCTGAGAAAAGGCTTTGAAAAGGTGTATTGTTTCATGTTTAGAAAGGAAATATATTTCTCTGTTAAAAGTTTTAAAAATGTGAAAATAGTGAACAGTATGAAGAAGGGAATAGCAATTACGTATAACTCCACCCTCAAAGATAACCGTCTTTCAAACCTTGCTATGGCCCATGGGACAGAGTGAGGAGGAGTTTGTCTGAATGTATCGGGAACATTTTCCCAAAGCAGGATGGACAGCATGTCACTCTGGAAATGGGTGGACCTGGATATGAGCCACACAGGGGTCAGGGGTGGCCGTGCTGATCCCGGGGGAAGGGGCCACAGGACAGAGCAGTGACAGAGGCGTAAGGGTGTGGTTCCAGAGGGCACCCGTTCTCCACCTCGCCACTCTGCAAGCTGCGCTCAGGCACAGAACCGTGTTTGTACGACTGATTCAGATCCCTTCTCCTCTCTGCGTCTTCCTTTGCTCCTTGGTAAATTGGCAGACTAGTACATCTCGTAAGCTTCCCTTCGGTCTGTGGTTTGTTCCACTTGAGAAAGGAATTGAAATTCTGCTGGCCCTGAGTTCTTTCAAGGGTTTGGTCAGAGTCAAGCATGAGAGTTCCCAGATTCAAGAGTTCTTCATTCCAAACCGCAGGGAGTCCCCCCAAATAGATGAGTATTTGTCGCTGTTGAAGATACATGAGCGATGATTTTACAAGAGGAAGAGCCTGGCCTCTGGACCCAGACAGCCCTATTCAAGTTCAAGGTCACCCTTTCCTGCTGTAGATCTCTGAGCAAACAGCAATGGCTTCAGTTCTGTGAGCCTCAGATTCCTGGTAAATAGCACCAATTATACATACTTCAAATTATTGTTATAGAAATGTGTAAGTACATCCACACAGCGTGTTCCACAGTTTCTAAAGCACTCTATGCCATAAGTGAGTAACAAGGTAAAGGATAAGAACTGATTTCGTAGAAACAAGTGTAATGGCTTCTTTTAGTAATTTTTTTACTTTGTTTGGTGGTTTTACTTTTCAGATAACTTTCACCTGTATTATCTCCATACAGCTTTACAAGGATGGGGGGTGGTACACAGAACCGGAGGTGGCAGGCTTATTATCTGATGGATGAAGGGGCCCGGGATATCCCGACGGTTTGCACGGGTTTACCTAGTGCCTTCCTTCCATATGGTTCTGCCATCAGATCCCAGAACTGGATTTATCCTGTTGTATTGTAAACACTGCGAAAGACTCAAAGCAGGCTCTGAGTTTGGTTCATTGAACTAATGAGAACCTCAGTCAAGTCTCAGACCCTCTGGCCCGGGGGCCTCTTCTGTAAATGATGCAGTGGGCCCGGAACTGGCATTTTTCAGAGGCTCTCTTCAGCGCTGTTATTTTGAGTGTTCCCAGAACATTTCTACGTTTGGGAGGTGGCTGTAGTCGAGAGTCCCGGTGTGTTCACCAGCTGTAGGATTGGCTTCCGCCCAGGAGGAAGGCCACCAGCATGTGTGGAGGGGGGGCGAGCAGGGCGCCCTCTCAGCCGCTCACTCCCCTGTATGCGGTGCCCTCCTTGGCGGGCAGTGGTGTAGACAGAGCCGCGGGCACCACGGTCCCGAGACGGCAGCTCTTCTTCCAGCCCCCGAGGGATGGGGCGCAGGGCCTTTCTGGCCCTTGTGCCCGGAGAGGATGGCTTTTCCTGCCAGGAGGTGAGGACTAGGTAAAGGAGGCTCCCCTCGGACTGCACACGCAGTGTGGGGAGCACGCAGCCACAGGGAAGGGAACACCCCGGACAGGACGGCACGGCGCCCGGGTGTGAGTGTGGGACACAGCCTGAGCCTTACCCCTCAGGGGAGAGTCAGGAAGGCGTGATCTAGGATTTGAGGGGTGCGAGTTTAGGTTGCCGGAGGGGAGAGGGCAGGGCTCTTGGTGAAACAGCACGGCTGTGAGCACCCGCGGGAGGGGCTCAGCTGGGCTGAGACCCTGGCATCCCAGCCCGGGTGACCACGCCGTGGCTGGACTTCAGCTCTGCCGTCGTCCATATCAGTCCTTGTGTCCACACACGGGGGACCTCCAGGGAGAGGCTGGCAGGGGGCCTTTGTGATCTAGCTGCCTGTCTGGAGAGGCGGCAGACAAGAGCCGCACTGTCAGGGACCCCAGGGCCCGTGGTGAGGTGCGTCCCACGTGCCTGGCTGTGGCCGCTGTGCTCAGAGGATGCATGACAGCATCCCTCCATGGGAGGAATGATATGCGTATACACACCGCCTGTTTCCATCACTGCGCACACCCCGGGCCCTCGGAGCTGTGCGCAGGCCCTGGAGGTGGCCCATCTCGGGAAGAAGGCCTGGCCGGAGGGCAGGTCGGTGCCCCCGGGACACAGCACACCTTCCACCTCCGTGTGCCCCTCTTTAATGCTGCTCCTCCCTCTGACCGTGTTCACCTCGTGGGCGTCACATACACTGTTTAGAAGTGCAGTTTCCCGATTTTGTCCTGCATCCGTGTTCCCAGTTAAGCTGCGTGTGCTGGGGAGAGGCACAGGGACCACCTCCCTTCTCAGCAAGGACCCTGCTCCCCAGGGGGCCCTCACAGCTCCTTAGCTCGTGCATCCTGCCCTCTTCCACGTGTGTGCCCATCACCTCTGACCCCGGCCACTCCCCTCTCCCTCCCTGGTTTAATTTTCCTCTTTGTTCTTCTCACTCTTGCACATATGGCACATGTTAGGTAGGGGTCGTGGTTTTCGTGGGCCTCGGGATGGAATATAGGCTCCACGGCGGAGACCTGTATCTGTTATGTTCAGTGTTGTGTTTTCAGCTTCCAATAATGTCTCTGTAGTAGATAGATACACCCTTTCTTACACCCACTACGTACCGTACGTCAGGCCACACGGTCACAGGGGCAGAGGAGCTCCCTGCTCTGCACGCTTGGGGTCTGGGGTCTCCTCCATGTCCCAGTGCACCCCTGAGGCCCACCCACCGGCTCTTAGGAAAGGACCAGCTTTGGTGCCGGCCCACCCGGGAGCAGGGTTTCTGGAGGCTCGTCATGGCTGGCAGTGCATTTCCCTCCACGACCCATCTAGAACCGAGGCGGGGGGCTGGGGACTAAAGAGAACTGGCCTCTGATGGCCGCACAGGGACTCCCAGGAGAGAGACACGGGCCCTGCTTGGCCCAGCATGCAGCTTCCTCTCCTCGTCGGGCCTGCACACAGGCCACGCCGTCCACTGTGATGCAGCCACAGGACACAGGGGACCCTGCCCTTCTGAGGGGCCAGCCTGCCGCCCGCTGTTCAGCTGATGGCACTGCCTTCTCCTCCCACAGAGGAAGACCGTCTACACCTGGGCCTCAGCTGGGAGCCTGCGGGGTGACGTGCAGTGCTGACAACTGCCCACTGAGTGGAGACAGTGTTCCATGAGCGAGCTGAGACTGGGTGCTGAGACAGCATCACTTACTCGGCCCCCAGACTTCCTCACAGGAGTCCCTGCTTTCCTGGTCCCTGTCCCTGGTCCCCTCCACCCTCTCCGGGGCTGTCTGTCCTCGCTCTCCTTTGGATCAGAGCCACTTCTTTCCTTTGCCTCAGGCCCGCTCCCTTCAATAGTCCCAGAGACGAGGGGCTTCAGGAAACAGGTTTTTGTTTTTCTTTTGTTTTAAGATTTGAAAGCAGTATTTCCCAGCCCGTCTACAACTGACACATCAAGCGATCAAACCCTGTTCACAGTTACCAGTTTGACAAAAACATCCAGGAAATTTTTCTCAGTTCAGAAGCTGCTTTGGAAATCTGTCTTGTATTAATGATCACAAACGACTCTGTAAATGACCTTTCTGGGGCATGTGGCTGAGGAAAACCTTACGGCATGTGTAGGACCCAGTCATCATACACATTCTATCAAAGCGAGCGCTAGTGCAGACGCGCTTCCCCGTGAGGACGCACGGACGCCACAGAGAATCTCGCGGAGCCCGGGGAATGTGCTCCAAAGACCTCTTAAGAGAGTGCAGTATACCTTTCCTTTTTTTGACACCATGGGAGGCTGTCTCGCCTGCTGGACTTGACAAAGAGGCGTGAAAGGTGGAAAGAGCCCCTGGGGGTAGCTGGGGCCCCAGAGGAGCAGGCACTTGGTTATTTCTCTCTCCCTTTTTGTGTGATGCGATCCGTCTGTACTGGCTCAGAGCCGTCCCGTTCTGCTTGCCTGTTACAGACGGAATGGCCAGGAAGGGGCAGGAAGGATGGACCTGCCCACTGGCCTGGCTAGTCTCTGGATGAACAGATCTCACGCTATGAGCTGAGTGAGTGACTCGGATAAAAAAAAAAAGGACAGCACGATCCCTACAAACCCAGACAGGTGCAGTGAAGTGACAGGCAGTAGGCAGATACAAGGCTGGTGAGATAGTCTGTACAGACAGCGGGTCCTGCAGGGGCGCTGGGAGCAGCCACTGCAGGGGAACCTGTGAGCCCCTGGGCTGCCGGCGGGTTGCACGCGGTGGTGACAGGAGCACAGCAGAAATCCACTCCTAGAGCCCGCACGATGGATGGATTACAGCCAAGCAAGACAGCGTCTGGGGCACGGGAGCAACGCCTGGTACCGTTCTCAGAATTGGTGCCAATGGCACGGCTGCTAAGACAGCCCCCGCTCAGAACTAGGCCAGGCGATCCGAGCTGAAGCAGCCACAAGGGGGGCATGGTGCTTCCTCCTGGGATACTGTGGTCAGTCCTGGGCTTAGTGACGTGCGAATATACGCGAGGGGTCAGGAGACCTCATCTGTTGGGAAAGCAGGGACGCAGGGCAGGAAACCCGGCAAGGCAGAACAACCTGGGCCAAGAGCTTTACATGAACCTCTACGTGGAAATCCTCAACTGGAACTGACGTGTTCTAAGAAAGGACGACTCTCAGTCCCCAGTTTCTTAGATCCTCGTGTTTGCAGGCTAACTGTTCTGGGAAACTTCTTGGGCCTGTTGGCGATAGCGGCGGCATCCTTCAGGGTAGGAGAGAAGGCTCTAGACACAGCTGGTGTTGACTCTGCCTCCACCTGCACACAAGGACCCGTGGGACCCAAGACAGTGATGGCTCAGCAGGTGACCACGGATCCCCTTTCACCAGGGTGTGGGCAGTGTGGGAGAACCGAGGTCAGGCAGCTGGGTGGGCTGAGGGCAAGAGGCGGGTGGGGTCTGGACTGAGGGGTTTTCCTGCATCCTGATGGGGCCCTGAGTGGAGACTTGGGGCCCGAGCACCACCGAGGTTAGCACAACACACACCCTGGAGGTTACACTGAGCACAGGCCAGACTGAAGGACCTCCTCTAAAAATCATCTTTACACCCATTTCTAAGAAATTTATTCTAAAATTCTTGTTAGCGTCCCTTCTTGCTGCCAAAGGAGACCCCGTGTCCCCTTTCACTGAGCTTCTCAAAGGTTCCACCAACCTTCTCAAATTTTCTAGCTCCCACCTCCCTTCCTGATTTTACTTTCTTGTGCCATTTATGGACGTGCCCAAGTGTCCATGGATGGAAAAAAGATAGGAAATAAAATCAAGGGTCCTGCCTAATTATACTTGCAGAAAAGTTTGGGCAGGAGAGGTGAGAAGGTTTCTTTTGCATAGAGCACATTAAAATTACATATGGAGAACCTCTCCCTTCCAGCTAAGGAAGTGGTCAAGACGAGAGGATCAATCTTTAAAAGAATAATGTTTTCCAAATCAGGTTCCTTGCCCTCAGATTCTTTGATGTATGAGTGTAATAGTGGGTAGGACACGGTGAAATATACATGAGCTTGCCCGAGAAGAGCTGAGTAGACGGAACGTTAGTGTTTACATCAAGACTCAACTGGAGCACTCCTTTCAAGATGATAGTTTGTTAGGCCGAGTGCCGTTTAGTCCCACAAGGCTGTTTCCTTCCTGTGTCTGGGGAGCCCCCCATCCCTGCCAGGACCCCACTGTCCATCCACTGCCCTCTTCCTTCCTCCCGAGATCCAGGTATAAGGATGCAAACACATCCACAGCGTGATTCCTTCTTTGTGGCTGTCCATTTTACAGGCTGTAAAGGAAAAAATAGGAGGAGGTAGAATCCCCTGGACACTGCCAGTGATGCCTTCGCGCTTTCTGGAGACTTAATCAGACAATTTAAAACAGACAAGACATTAGGACAGAGAGCGCTTTTTTTTTTTTTTGCAGAAAATCAACCAAAGAGATGAGCAAGAATATCTTCCTCCTCTCTCTCCTCAGCCTTTATTTCTCTTACACACGCTTGACGGGAATTCAACCACAGTGAAAGACAGGCGGTGGCAAAGCTGACCTTGCTGGGGAGACCCGGCTTGGTAAAAGCAGTTTCTGCTCCCAGACGCACACTGGCAGATTCAAGCTCGGATGCAGGCAGAGTCTGGCACATGCCAACTCTGCAAGCAGCAAGTCCCCCTCAACAAGCGTTTAGCAACAGACGGCTGTGTGCAGATTCCCAGGCCTCTGTGTGGGACCCGAAGAGGGGCGCTTTTAAATGTCGTGGGGCGTCCTTCAGCATCGTGAATGGGGAGGCTTCCTCCCAGCAGGGTGCCTGCTTCTCTTGCCCAGCCGCTCCTCCCAAGCTGCACCGCAGGATGGCTGCAGGTGCCTTGGCCCGGCGGGACCAGGGGGCTACAGCAGGCTGACCACCTCCTCGCCTCCACACCTGCTGTCACCCAGCATCCCCGCCTCCCTCAGGGTGATGGGCACAGAGCGGGCAGTTCCGAGCACGAACCTGCACACAGGTGCTAGGTTCTATTTCAGGAGTGGAGGGGAGCGCCTTCCGTGCGCGGCTCTGACAACACGTGGCTATTGTGATGTGTCAGAATCGTTGCTTTCAGACTCAGGTGACACAAAGCCCAGTGTAGGGAGTGGAGGGATGGTTCCCGTCTAACAGCTTTGTGGTCTCTCTTTATCCCAGTAGTGGATGTCCTTGCTTCTTTCTTAGAAGCTGTGAAGCCTGAGAGGATGGGAGGCTGGGGTTAGCAGATGCAAACTATGACATTTAGGATGGATAAACAGCAAGGTCCTACTGTAGAGCACAGGGAACTATATTCAATATCCTGGGATAAACCATCACGGAAAAGAATATGAAAAGGAATGTATACGTGTGCGTAACTGAGTCAGTTTGCTGTACAGCAGTAATTAACACAACATAGTAAATCAACTATACTTCCGTTAATAAAAAAAAAAGAAAAGAAAAAAACGAAACCTAAGAAGAGAGTAGAAAAGGAGAAAAGAGAGGAGGGGGTGGAGAGAAATGGAAGAACTGAAAGTGACCTCAAAAATCCTTTATCCTAATTCAGATTTTTTTGAAGTTTAGGATGTGAGAGACCCAAAGAGAGGAATAGCTTAACAGAGGTTTTATAGAATGTTGGTGGCAAATCTAAGATTCAGTCATGTATCTTGACGGTGAATATCCCCAAAGTTCTCATCAGAAGAGTCGGCATATTAGAAGCTGTAAAGACAGTAGTGGCTGATGCAAGTTTCCCCCAAATGATCATTTTTACCTGAAAGCTCAAATTTTAGCATTGACAGCAGATACTGGCAGGTGTTTTCCATGAGGTGATGCTTTTGAGAAGGTGACTGTCAAGGACCCACGTCTGAATAACCGTAGATGGTCTGTCCTTCTTTCAAGTACAGATCACGCCCCAGGAAGGCAGCCGCTGGCATGGCTGGCAACGCGCGCACAAGGGCGGGTCCCTAGGGCGACCACAGCCCCGGGTCAGGGAATGTCCCCTCTCACCACTCCTAACGTTGTGAACTTTGTACTCGAGAGCTGCGACTTAGTATATCGTTTTCCTGTTTAGTGAAGGATGCTCGTAAGCGCCGCAGGCTTTGTCTGGGGTGCGGGGCAGTGGCAGCCGGCGCACTCCACGGCAGATGCTTCGATCTGCGCCGAGGCGCTGGGGGTTTTGCCCACCGTTGCTTTCGCATCCTCGGTGTAAATACCAACACAGTGAAAAATAAAGCGTATCTTAATATTATTCCGAAAATAGTCTGACCTCACAGGAGCCCGGGAAGTTCTTGGAGACCCTGGGAAATCTAGGGCTCAGGCTTTGAGAACCACTAAATTAAAGAATCACAGGATCCTCTGGGGACCAAGGCTCTGGGCCCAGAAACCCTTAGGTGTCTTTTGTCGGAAAACAAGAGGTGTTAGTGCGGCAACACAAATTCCAGACAGGCCCGTAGGATTCATCTATGATATTACTGTGCTCATCTCTGAATGATACAACATAGAAGCACTAGTGCCTACCGTTGAGTCATTCACCCAGAAAGCCACCAGACCGTCCTGGAGGAGAATCTGGTTAGTTTCAATGACAAACGATACAGGTCTTTGCAAAATTACCGCAGGCCAGACGCCTACAGCACGGCTCCCCTGGCACCCTCGTTCCTGGTTCAGCCGTGGCCCCAGGTGACCCCGGTCAGTGAGGCTGCCATCAGTTTGGAACCCACCCCGGGGGGTGTCTTTAAGCACCAGGCTTCCTTTGTCTCCTGAAGTGCGATTAGTTATTTATGTCTATTGAATGTGAAGACATCTTGCCATTTTTTTTTCATTTTTAGCTTTTAAAATGCTTAGGTCGTATGTCGACAGCTCTCAGAAATCTGCATCAACTTGGGCTAAAAGTGGGAATGGGTGTGCTGCTGCCCCCTCCTGGTAGATACTGAGAAGCACAGACGGGGTGGGGCTGGGTGCTGGCACTGGGTAACTGCAGTGACTGTGGGGTAGGGGACTGGCTTCTTCCTGCTGAGGTGGGAAGGCCCAGGCACTGTACCATAAGACAGAAATGGAGGCAAGAGGAGGTTCCCTGACTTGTTACCCAGCGTACCGTGTTCTCCGTGGAGTGTGTCTTTGCCGCCTTCCTGGCGTCTACTCTTCAGTTTCAGATACAGCAGGACGCTCCACATCATTCATCCTCCTGTCCAAGCCCTTCCCTCTGTCTGGAACACGCTCTCCCGTTGCCTCTTTCTTTCTGAGAAGCTCGTACTCGTCCTTTTACACCTCATGCCATGTCACCACCTGTCAGAGGTCCCTTATCGTAGCCCTCATCCTGCCTGAGTAACTCAGAATCAAGCCCTTCCTCCTTTATGTTTTGATAACTTCAGTCATACTATGTTTAGTCATTTATCCCATTATGTTATACTTAGTTATTTACCTGGGTTCACTACTCAGCTTAAAATTCTTCGAGAACGTTCCCAAATGGAAGTGAGCTTTGGGTCGGGTATGGGTCAGGTGTTGGGTCAACACTGAGTAAAACAGATGTACTGCCAGCACTCGAGATAGTCCCAGTGGAAAGGAAGGCAGATAGTAACCAGTGAACATAAAGTGTACTCTGATGTGTTACAAAAGGTAACAGGCATATACAGTGATAGAGAAGATAGGGGTTTGTGTATTACAGACATCGAGAACATTACTGTATACAAGGTAGGAGTTCAACACATTTTGCTTCGTGAACATATCCTAGCTGTGCACTTGAAGGCTGGACAGGGCCCTACGGAGCCCAAGTTCAGGAAGGAGACATGATGACGAGGCTGGTGTGGGCGGTGGCTTTGGAACAGCAACCACCCAACAGGAGCTGGGCTGTGGGTCCCCAGCTTCTCCCTCCACCACCTCCCATCTCCTCCTGGGGCACCCACTGGCCAAACCCAACCAGAAGCTGAGGGCGAGGGAACCTGGCTGATGTGTCAGTAGAGGTTGGCCTCCGAGGGCACAGAACGGGTCGGGTCAGGAAGAGTGGGGAGGGGCTGGAGAGGGAGTCTAACCAGAAGCAGAGCAAGCAGCACGCGTGACTGGGTGACTTGTTACCCACCTAGATGTGCATCACATCTAGGCAGCCTTCAGCCTTACATAATTCCGGATCAAACTCCACGCCACCTTGGAGTCTGCGCTGGTCCTTCTGGTGACAGAGTTTGTACAAGGGGATTCCCTTAGGACCTGGGACCAAGTACTTGACATAGGATTGTGGCTACCTGTGTGCAGGCTATAGAACCCTGGTCACGTACAATTAAGACAAAGAGTGAAAGAACATGTGACCTCATGTCTCTCCCCTGGAGGCACTGCCAGTCTGTTTTAGGAAGAAAGCAATGTCCATGAGTGAGATTTCACAGTATGTCATATATGACAAAGATTAACATACAGTTATCTGAATACTGCACATGTCTGAGGGCTTGGCAGAGATTAGGGGTGATCAGAATCGGGTTAAGTTAATCAGGTATTAACGTCTTAGCTGTAAGATAAAGTCCACTTAAACTGAGTTTGAAGGAATGTTGCCCCGCTGTAATAACAGACGTCTTCCCCAGACATTTAACATTTGGGGGAATCCTTCAAATTACAAGATAATTTCATAGTAGGTTTATTCTTTAATGTGTCCTCGTTCATTTCCATTTTCACTGGAAGAGATATTCTCTCTACTCTCAGAAATTTACTGAATCCGGGGGGAGATTTGGCATTGATCTGGCTTACCCCATCGATTTCCAGTTCCTCAGAGACTCTCAACATGTATTGATTGAGATGTTTCTGCAGCTAATCATTCTGTCGTCATGTTTGCTCTGCCTGTCTTTTTTCCTATTAGAACATGAGTTAGTTTATGAAATGACAATCTTATATCAGATGTTCAAGAATGACCACATGACTTTTTAGTAGATACCAAATATAGCATGAAATTACTTCTAACTCATCCTCTGCTCCCCTCACCTGCCAGCCTCCCCACTCAGTCCATGATAGTTGGGCTTATTGAGTAGTTTGAATGCCAAGTTTTAAAAAATTATTATTTCTTCTACAATAAAGGCAGCTTACCCCAGGGTAGTCACCGCCGGGAAGTACGTTCCTCCACTCCAAGCTCCCAGAGCCGACTGAAGGGGCTGGTGAGACTCTCCAAGGTGTGATGAGTAGAGGGGAGACTCTGACGTCCCCACTGACATCCCCTGCTGATGGGCAGGTGAGAACAGTCCGTGCCTGTTCCTTTAAATCCCCGCACGTCTTCCACCTGCACTGATGGGACGTGCACCCAGCCCACGAAGGCGGCCAGCCAGTAGGTGAACATGAAAAATAAGGAATCTAAAGAAAATAAGGCAGAATACAAGAAAGGGAGTGAACGGGGATGGGAAAGACACTTCTTTGGGTGGCACTGTCAGGCAAGGCCTCTCTGGGGAGGTGACGATGGAGCACAGGCTTCACTGATGGGAAGCCAGCCTTGGGAAGGCCCAGGAGAGCCGTGCTCCAGGCAGAAGGAGATGCAGGAGCCAGGGTGGAGTGTGTGAGGATGCCCGAGCACGTGGGGTGTGACCGGAGCCCCCAGGGAGGGGCAGAGGAACGGAGCGTGCCAGTGGTGGTCAGAACAGCATGCAGACACCCACAAACCAGGGTCGCATGGGGCATTTATAAGAAGTTTGGATTTTAGGCATAACGGGAAGCCCTTGGAAGCTTTGCAGTTGCAGAGGTGTGACCTGATCTCTCAGCGTTAAGGGGCAGATGTGAGCGTGAGGGCCCGTGGGAGGCCGCTACATAGTCCTGTGCTGGGACTCTTGTGGAAGGCGTGGAGCAGATGAGATAGAATCAGATTCAGGATAAGTTTAAGTCAGAGACTGCACCTGCCAATGGGTTGGATGTGCAGATAAGGAAGAGAGGAACCAGCGATGCCGTTTAGGGTTTTGCCCCAAGAGAGCAGGAATGGAAATGCCCTTTACCAAGGTGGAGGCTCCCCGAGGAGAAGCAGATTTCGGGGTGGAGGAGGATGGGTAATTAGCAGGTCGGTTTTGTTGATGGACGAGCCCTTTAGACATCTGGGCCACATTGTCCTACAATGGGTGATGGAGCAGTCGACCCCCAGGGAGAGTCTGCGACTAGAGGCACACATTTCAAAGGCATTTTCCCAGCTATAGACTCAACAGGAAGACCCAGGAGTGGATGTAGAGATAGATGATCCACAAAAAGGCGGAAGAGCCAGCGGAGGCCTCTTCTTCCAGGGAGAAGAAGACGCAAGTGAGGTGACGGCTTCAGGTGAAAGAACGCGTCCACCGTGATGCAGGTACTGAAGGGCTGAGGAAGATGAGAGAAATTGTAATCATTGTTTTTGGCACAAAGCAGTTCATGGGCGACCTTGACAATAGCAATTTCAAGAGTATAACGGGAACAAAGCTGATTGGAGTGAGTGGAAATCAGGGGTTAGAAAGTGAAAAGTGCAAAAGAGAGCACACGTGGTTTTTTAAAAAGAGTTTTATTGTGAAGGGGGGCAGGGAACCGGGGTGATCGCCAGGGGGATGGGTGTGGAAGCCCAGGAGAGAAGGTCATGTTTATGGTGATTACCGTGATGATAGCCATTACCATCACGATCACAAGGACCACCATTTATTGTGTAGCTAACACGTGCCGGGCCCGTGCCAAGCGCTTCCCACGTGTAATCTTATTGCATCTTTCAGCAAACCTGTGGAGAAGGCTCTGCTACTGTTATCGGTTTAGAGGTGTGAGAACAGAGGAACCAGGTCCTAAGTCTGCTGACAGACCTGAGAGCTCAACCTGGCTGTGTCTGACACCAAATCAGAGTGTCTTAAACACAGCAAATGGATATGTTCCCTCGAAGAGATCAGCTGAAAATGAGTGAAGTTCTTAACTGGACTTAGTCAAGGGGATAGAAGCCCAACTCAAACTGGCTTAAGAGAGAGAAGCGAAGGAGATTAATTCATGTATCCCAGAAATCCAAAAGTAGGGCTGACTTCAGGTATAGCAGGATCCAGGGGCGCACACAGGGTAATTAGAATTTAGTCTCTATCTCTGAACCACTGGGCTCTGCTTTCCTTTCAAGATTCCCAAGCAGGTTTCTCCATGTGTCGGTCTCTAGCAGCTCGAGGCTGACTTCCAACAGTCTGGAAAATCCAGGGTCAAAGTCACAGGTAGGGGTGGTTCTTAATGCACGACCTGTGTCACTGTCACCTGCCCATCTCAAACAGTATCTATCCTGAGGGCACCTGATGACCTCATGCCTGCCTCCAGAGCCGCGAGGACTGTCATGGATGTAGAGCTCACTCTCCAAGGGAAATAGCTAGGCATTACTAACCAAGAAAGGGATACTGGGCAGGCAGCAAAGGGCAGATGTCCACTAAACCATGGTGTGTTCAGATGTTCACTCTTAAAGCATCAGGGTACGCTTCCAAATCCTCTACCGGAAGATAAGTTCTGTGAGGACAGAGGCCTTTCCAGTCTTGTCCACCAAATACAGTTCTGAGCGCAGCGAATGGCACATCATGGGCTTGGGTTTAAACGTGCATTAACTGAATGAATGAGTGACCTTAAGCGATTCATCTGTAATGCCGCCCCCTTTCATTTGACTTGTTTACATTATTTCATCTTTAGTGGGAGAGCTCTTCATTGTATTTGAAGCTCATTACGTTTCTGACCTGTAGTTCTCCAACTCCCCCAAGCTCTTAGTTTATATGGAAATAGTGTATTCAGTTAATGTCCTACTCTTCAGAACAGTGTTTTTAATGTTATTTTTTGCAAAGGGGAACTGAAATCCCCACAAATTCTAATGAAGCTCTGCTTTGTCTGACCCTCCCGGGGTTTATTTCCTCCCCACTGACTCTGGAGGGTAGAGCTCTTGGGAAAGACAGGTACGTGACAAAAAGCTGTTTGGGTGTATCTGCTTCCGACGGCAGTGCCTGTGGCAGAACTATCTATCTGGAAAGCTCTCAAGTGGGTGGAGAGAGGAACATTGCACTATCCTCGTAGACTATGTGAAATTTTGCATGTACGGAGTGCCTAGGTGAGGATGCTGAAGGGCCTTTAATTGCATAAAAAGAAATTTGAATTTTGTGTAATGATTGTGAGGGAAAGGCTTATAATAAAAAAAAAAAAATCAGGAAGGTCAGTCTTGTCCTGCATGAACTTAATGCCTTCTTCCCAGTCGTTTAGAGACTTTTTTTCATGGTAAAACCTTATGAAAGGGACATGGAAGAGAAGCATGACACAGTACATAGAACCTGGATGGAAAGGGGCAGTCTGCCGTAAAGACAGAGAGTGTGGGCTGCAGAGCATCACTGCCTGGGTGCAAACCCTAACTCCCCCCTTCCTTAGATGCCTGCAGGCAAGGTGCTCATCACCCGCTTCTCAGTTCCCTTATTGGTAAAATACAGATAATAAAATAGTGCTACTTCCGAGGTGCTAGACATTACTTCACGTGTTTAAAGCGTTTAAAACTGTGCTTGGCACGTAGTAATCAATACGTGTGTGTTTATTTCTGTTGTTATTATTTTGAATGGGAAAAAGAGGGAACGTAAGTATGAGTGTGGAGGAAATGATGAGTTTGGTCCAAATCAGCCACGGTGTGTGTGTGTGGTATGTATCTGTGTGTGTGTATCAATGTATGTGTGTGTGTGACTGTGTGTGTGTGTGTGTGTGTAGTGTGTGTGAGTGTGCATGTGGGTGTGTGTGTGTGGTGTGTATCTCTGTGTGTGTCCATGTATGTGTGTGTGCATGTGTGTGTCTTTGTGTCTGTGTATGTGTCCATATATGTGTGTGTGCAGTGTGTGTGTGGTGTGTGTTTCTGTGTGTATCCGTGTATGTGGTGTGAATGTGTGTGGTGTGTGTCTGTGTGTGTCCATGTATGTGTGGTGTGTGTGTGTGTGTTTGTGTGTGTGCAGTGTGTCTGTGTGTGTGTGTCCATGTTTGTGTATGTGTCTGTGTGGTGTGTGTCTGTGTGTGTCCTTGTATGTGTGTGTGTCTGTGTGGTGTGTGTCTGTATGTCTTTGTGTGTGTCCTTGTATGTGTGTGTCTGTGTGTGGTGTGTGTCCATGTATGTGTGTGTGCGGTGTGTGTGTCTGTGTGTCCATGCTTTTGTGTGTGCAGTGTGTGTCCATGTATGTGTATGTGGTGTGTGTCTGTGTATGTCCATGTATGTGTGTGTGTGTGTGTGGGGGTGTGTCTGTGTGTGTCCATATATATTTGTGAGTGTGTGTGTCTATGTATGTGTGTGTCTGTGTGGTGTGTGTGTCCATGTATGTGTGTCTGTGTGTGTCCATGTATGTGTGTGTGCGGTGTGTGTGTGTCCACATCTGTGTGTGTGGTGTGTCTGTGTGTGTCCATGTATGTGAGTTTGTGTGTCTGTGTGTGTGTGCGGTGTGTGTCTGTGTGTCCATGTATGTGTGTGTGTGCAGTGTGTGTGTCTGTGTGTGTGTCCGTCCATGTGTGTGTCTGTATGTGTGCGCTGTGTGTCTATGTGTGTCCATGTATGTGTGTGAGTGTGTGTCCATGTTTTTGTGTGTGCAGTGTGTTTGTGTCCGTGTGTGTGGTGTGTGTCTGTGTGTGTCCATGTATGTGTGTATGCAGTGTGTGTGTGTCCATGTATGTGTGTGTGTCTGTGTCCATGTTTTTGTGCGTGTGGTGTGTGTGTCTCCATGTATGTGTGTCTGTGTGTGTCCATGTATGTGTGTGTGCAGTGTGAGTGTGTGTGTGTGTGTGTGTGTGTGTGCCTGTGGAGGAAGTTGGGGGAGAGCTGGTTCTGAGACCGTCTCTCCAGGCTCTGGGCAGAATAGTTTAACACTCCAGGAACCGAGAGCACCTGTTGGGTGTCTCGCAAGTTTGAGAAGGGCAATTGCTCTGAAGTCGGAATGGGATTAATGTCCTGGAAAAACCAGAGGCTGATGTGAATAATTAAGCCTCCTAATGAAAGCATTAATATTTCCCCCAGTAGATTGATTTAGTGTTTCTCTTGCTGGGATTGTTGTATAAACTCACCTGAGCTGGCCATCTATCTTGATTGTTCAGGACAAACTGCACTGGCAAAAATAAATAAATAAGTAAAGCTGGTGGACCCCCTAATTTCACACTGAAAAGCCTTGGCAGGTAAAGGGAGCACAGCACCTAGGAAACCACGAGGCCGTGGAACGGTCCTCAGTGGTAGAGATTTCTAAGGAAGGCATCTTCAGTCTTGGCCTTTGTTGTGTTTATTAATTCTCATGTGAAGATGGGCTTCGTTGCTCAGCTCATTCCTCCAGCACGTGATGTGCAGCAATCAGAGGCAGCTGGGCCTCCCAAGTTCACTAACGCCAACTTTTCTTCAAGTATAAGGACACCCATGGGTGGAAGTGATGTTGGCATTGCAGGCAAACCGCTAGACAGGCCGGCAGGATGGAGTGTCAGTGAGAATTCGCCAGAGCAGCGGTACCAGGAGGAGGAAGATATGTACAGTGATGGATTTTTGCAAGGAGTGATTTGCCCCATGGTGGGTGCTGGCTAAGTCCAGAGTCCTTAGGGGAGGCATCCCAGTAGGAAAAGTCATGAATGGATGGGAACCCCACTGGCATGAGCTCAGGCTGGTCGTCAGAAGTGGCTAGCAGAAGGGCGGGAGCACACTGCTCTCAGGAAGCCTTCCTTTGCAGCCTTCCTACTGGACAGGTCAGGCCCACAGGGATAGCCTCCCTTTGATTAACTTACATCACTGATTGGGAACTTCATCATATCTGCAAAATCCCTGCACTGCGGCACCAGGATGATGGTGTGATTGGGTAACCGGGCGAGGATGCACGTGAGCTACGACACGCAGCTCTTCCCTCTGTCCCCCGGTTCTCCTGAGGTCATCTGCCCTGCAGCCCAGCTAACAGGAAACACACCAGCAGGGGATCTCGGGAGCTGGAGTTCCACCTCCCGAGCTGACCCATCAAACAGCTCCCCCCAGATAGCAAAGGGCAGGGTGAAATGAGCTCCCAGGATAACTTAGACCTGCAGGTTGTCAAAGAAGCAGACCAGGTCACAAGACGGCCTATGCACATCTCAGTCAGCATGATTTTTAGTGATATCAGCACTTCCCATTTACATGCCAGTTCATGGATTCCAAGCATTTTCACATGTGCAATCCATTTCCACTCTGTTTTGTTTTGCTTCGAGCTGTAAACCACCCTTTCAAACAGGGGCTCTGGGTCCTACCTGCCCTTATTTCACACTGAGGTGCCAGGGAAGTCAAGTCCAGGGTCAGGGTGTGGTAGGTGTGCCCAGATCTTCTGACCCCAAGTCCAGGGCTCACACCGCTGCCCGAGTCTGGCTGGACGACACCAGCTCCTCAGCGTCTGGAGCACCACCTCTGCGATGACACGTCACGTCACCACTGAGTCTTTGCAGCAACAGGAGATGATCCTAGGGGCCAGTGTCCAGATTTCGGCTGCAGGCCTCCTGCCTGCAGATAAATCCTGCTCCCTGTAACTGACAGCCTCGGAAATTTGGAAATCACACAGAATCCAATGTTGTTCTCACGGAAGGCTCTGTATCCAAGCAAAAGCCTCTAGATGACAAGCCCCACGAGGGCAGCATCCTTTACCCGTGCTGTTCACCACGGTACCCAGGACGCTGAGAGTAGAAGCTGTCACATCGCAGGCTTCCATATATACTTGTGTATAAAGATGAATTTTTAATGAAGCTACGATCCTGAATCAATGGGGAACATTCATCTCTAGTTGAGTTTTTGTGAAGTCAGATCATCTAAACTTTTAAACTGACTGGGTTATCAGACATACTAGCTTACTTGCCACTTCATGGACAAAATGCACATTATTGATGCTGGGAGTCCCGGGAAATGGGTTCTAAACCTTCAAAGACCAGGGCCTGGATGAATCCAGGAGAAGACAGAGTGCCCTCCCTTGATCTTGAGAGACAGTGTGGCTTTGGGGCATCATAGGAAGGCTGTCAGCCCCAGCGTGCTAGAAAATTCCTCTTTCTGGGGTCTCTTTTTGGTAGGAGCCATGAGCCCATCAGAAGAATGTTTTTTTCTCAAATAAGTAAATGCCACACAAAGGAGGACTTTCACTTCTGAAGGCACAAGATGAATTAACCTGCAGTAAATGGAGGACTGCCCTGTCTCCAGCAGGCTCTGTCTGTCCACAGTGGGTAGTTTCTGGCTCTAAGTGGTATGCGTTGGCTGCTATCTTTTAGGGGATTTTAGGACCCTCTCCTGAGCGGTGACTCGCGCTGTGATGGCCGAGAGAGGCTGGTGGTTAATGAGATCTGCTCTGCCATCACTCTGCTTGCCTTTGAAACTTATTTCACCATTTATCAGTGGATGGAGTTAGTCTCCCTGCCTGGGTCTCTGTGTCTTTTCTGATAAAATGGGGATAGTAAGAGTGTTTGCCTCATAGAATTGTGGTGAGAATTAAAATGAGTTAATCATGTAAAGCCCCTAGAACAGGGCCTGGCGGGGAGGAAGCACGGGGGATTATGTGTAGTGTTGGTATGGTGTTGGTATCCCTTACTGAATCAGCGGGACATTCTACTGGGGGAAGAGGTGAGTCTCAACCTCTTTCCGAAGCCTGGGGTCTCAAGTCCGTGAGAAGTCTGGGGGTGCTGGGGGCGTACGGGGAGGGCAGCCACCCGGTGGCCTTGGTCCAGCAGAGGTATTGGGGTTTCCGAACAAGAACAAAGAAGGCAGGACCACCCTGCCTCCCCCCATCCCAACACGCACACAGAGCCCCCGGGTAGCAGGTTATACCATGGAGATGGAACACCTCCTGTTCTCAGAGGAAGCTGGCTAATACCTCCCAGGGGATCCTTCACATTCAGAATTCGGACAAATTACTGCTTTTTAATTAACAGAGCCCAACAATTCTATTATCTGTCTTCTCATGAATCTATTTTCCTCGAATCCCTTCCCGTTTTCCCACCTGGTCTGCTTCCGAGCTGTAATCTGCCAGGAGTGGGCGCAGCGGGGGAGGAGAAGAAGGGGAGGCGGCCACGGGGAGCCCAGTGACCACTGAGGTCGGTGGCTGGCAGGCACCCAGCTCTCTGTCTGCGGCCACAGAGGCTTGTGGCCGAGACCCCAAGTGAAGCGCGTGGCTGGGGAGTCATCCACAAGCCAGGGGTTATTAAGGACGTGGCAGGTCTCCCTTGACAGAAGCGAGTGGAAGCAGCATTCAGGGCTGTCTCCCAATACCCCATTAATTTAAGTTTAGTAGGACAGTTACGGAATAAAATAAAAACCAAATCGAGGAAACACATTTGTCAAGGACTCGTGCCCAGATAACGCAATTGCGGCTGCACCAGTTGAGAAGCCAGAGTATTAATAACTGCATCTCTGTGAAAAAAAAATCCTCCAGTGATGGTAAGAAGGGCTCTACCTCATGCTGCCGACGCCCCAGGGTTCCCCTAAAAGAGGCATGTTTCGTTCAGGCTGAGGCTGCACTTTGGCCGAGTAGGTGGACGCACGTGTTCACGTTGGGCCAGGTGAAGCCGTCATTAGGTTTTGTTTCCCGAGCATCCTCCGTGTGATGGAGATGTGAGATTGGGGTCACCTGTCTCTCTCACCATTTCAGATCCCACCTAGGACTCCGGAGCATCCTCAGTTGCTAGCGAACAGTTTCTTTCCAGCTCTGTTCCCAACAGGGTACATCAAGAAAAATAATGAAAGTTTTTGAGAAAAAAAATGAAGTTAAAAATATCCCCTTCCACTTGCCTGTTCCTAACTTATTAGAACAATGCCTAAGGCAGCAGGGGTGTCATTGGCAGTTCTATTTGTGATGGGTCCGGAAGAGTTGATATATTTATGAATATTTACATCTCCCAGAGGAGAGTGCTGTTAAGTAGAACTTGTTTAAAAAAATTCTTTAAATCTTCTCTCTTGATGTTAAAGTGCTATGGACCACAAATAGGCAGAGGGGGGAATGCAAAAAGGAAAAGGAAGAGGGACCCCTATGTGGGCCCCCCAAAGCCTGCACTGCAGACCCCCAAATGCCAGTGGGTGAGAGAGAGAGAGGGGTGGGTGAGGTGTTGGCTCTAGACCCCTGGGGTCGTGCTGCCTTCCCTCAGCTTCCTTTTCATCCGACGCTTTCCTGTGTTAGATTAAATGTTCCAGGCGTCGGAATCCATCAGCAGAGGACGAGGCAGGGGGCAGGCTCATTCACACGGGAGCGGAGCGTGAGGCAGGAAGGCAGCCGCCTGAGTGTCGGGTGGAAAGGGCGTTAGGACGTGACGTTCTTTAGGCAACCAGCGACTCTGGAATTGAATGATCAGTCTTTTTCAGGCTGTCAAACATGAACTACTGCTCCATACTGCACATACACACCGTCTCCTTCCAAGGAACTTGAACATTTACATTTTTGGAAACACGTCAAAGGTACTGACCTGGTACAAAGTAGGGCCGACGCCCTGCTCTTAGTTTTCCCTGAGAATCTAAGTAAGTCGCTTGAGAACACACAGCAAATCGGGAACGAAAGGGCGGTGCGATCCCCGAGTCGTCTCCGGGCCAGCCTCGGGGCTGCGTCTGCAAAGTGTGACCATGACAGTAGCCTTGCTTCCTGTGCCTCGTCCAGCAGGAGGGCAGGGGCGGCTGTCTTCCCTGCCGTAGCCCCTTGCAGGCGACCGTCTTGATGCTCGTCTGTTGGGGGAGCGGCTCCCACGGACCATCAGGGATTTGGCTCGCCTCCTGCTTGGCTACGGGTCCGGGGCACGAACCCGTGTCCCCTGCGTCGGCAGGCGGACTCTCAACCACTGTGCCACCAGGGAAGCCCTGAAGCAGGTGACTCTTGAGCCATTACTGTGCCCCCATTTTCAAGTTTCTTTGCAAAGAAGCCTTCCCCCTGGCAGGCTGTCTGCCATTAGGAAGCTGTGTAGCAGTAGCACCTGTGTGCTCATCTCTCAGCTAACTTACAGAAGCCCAGAGTAACTGACTGTCTAACATTCAAGAGGATGCAGACATCGCTGGATGTGCCTTGTTCAGAAAATGCAGTGCCTGATTACAGGCGATGCTTCTGACTGGGGAAAGGGAAGAAGTGGCAGAGGCCGACTCACAGGGCACAGCTCTAGTGGGGAGGCTGTGGCGTGCCCTGGCCGAGCGCTGGGACCCTGGCTCCTTATCGACTGTAGAAACAGGGAATTCCCCTACTTGTCCCCCCATGAGGACTGTGCTGCTTCACTGAGCAGCCGCCACCCCGTTTCAGGGAACCAGCCCAGCAGCCACTGGGTTTTAGGAAGGAATGAGGTGAAGCCACCTGTGACTGTCCCTCTGAGGTGGGTGGGTCCTTTGTTCATTCAACAAATGCTAAGTTCCTGCTGGAATGCAGGACCATAGGAAGAACCAACCACTGAGTGGAGGAGATGCACATGGGAAATGATGGGCAGAGAATCAGAATCCAACCTGTAGGCAGGTACAGAACACAGCGCAGAACTGACGATGTAATTTCATGAGGGACCCCAGTCCACCAGCCAAAAGAGACGGGGTGTTGAGAGGCGGGGTGGAATCTGCTTGTGGGCTTTCTGCCTGGGGGCTGAGTGGGATCAGCCCTTGAACCGTGGCAAGTGTTTTCCTTAGAGACAACATATGTGGATTCCTAAATCCATGATGGTTATTTTGTTCACAAAAGGGTGGAGAAGCCCTGAGACAGGAGAGGTTCCTTTTCCGATCATCGTCTGAGATTCAGAGCTGGTCTCCAGTGTCCTCGTTTTGAAGTGAGAGGCTTATTTCTAAGGCCCTTCTTTGACTAGTGCTTTGTGATTTTGTGACTATTCCATTCCTTAGAACTTTGAAGTTTCCTTCCACCCTCCCCGCTCTAAAATGAACTTGAAGGGCCCAGACTTCAGTTCGGGCTTCCTCTGTGACTTTGTGCAAGTTACTTAACCTCTCTGTGCCTCAGTCCCCCATCTATAAAATAAGGCTGGCAATGGCACCCACTCCTAGAATAGAACGTGGATTAAAGGAGGTGACACATAAGAAGCCTGGAAGGGAGTAAATGCTGAATAGACAAGCTCCATCTCAGCTCCCTTTGTGGGCTCCTCCTTGGATGGGCTTCTCATCACTGGTGTGACTCTGTCCCCTGAACGAGTTTGCCAATTTCCCCTCCCTCCTCCCTACTGTTCCAAACTGACTGTGATGTTATCTACCCTCACATTCTCAGTTTGCCCCCCATACTAGGGTCCCAACACTTGACCTTCAGCCAGTGGTGTGCTGAGTGGCGGCGTGAGGCCAGATGTGTCCACCGTACTCACTGACCGCGCATTGGCAGCTTGAAATGGGCCATGGTGGGAGGATACCCACCACGGAAATGGGCCAACCCTGAAACCCAGGCTTTTCTCCTTCTTCCAGAGGCACTTGCTAAACACTTACCAGCTCTGCATCTCTGGAGCTCCAGACCCACGTATCCAGCTGCTTGAATGATGTGTCCACTAGCTGTTCCATGGACACTTAGAGCTCAGTATATTTAGTCCTAATTTATCTGTTTTCTTTATCTGTTCCTCCTTTGAGTCCCTTCTTCGAAAATGGCGCCCAGACGCTCCTATGGCAACCTGGCTCACCCGTGGCTATTCCTTCTCCCTCACCTCCTACCAGCCCCCAATCCTACTGATGTTCGTCCTGTATTTTTCTTTGTCTTCTTCCCTTCCACTGCCCCCACCCGAGTTCGGGATGCCCTCATCTATTGCCAGGCTGACATTATCAACCTCCAAGAAGGTCTCCCTGCCTCCCTGCCGACCCGCCTCTAATCAGGGCTACACTCTGAAGCTGGTGTGATGCTTTCAGGACCACACACCCCAGCGTGGCACTCCTTGCTCACCACTCCTCCCCCAGAGACTCCTCAAGTATTTGTTAGACGCAGATAGCTTTCTACAGACTCTCACAGCTTATAAAGCATCGCTTGTCTCACTTCTTAGTGTCTTTCTACACATATTTCTCACCCTTTTTCTCCAGCTCCCACCCCAAGCGGGAGGGTCCCTATAGGTGTGCACCCATGTGTCCACATCCACACCCACCTGCACACACGCACCTGCACACACGCCCCCGCTTCACCTGACCGGTTTCTGCTGGTCTTCCTAGTTTCAGCTTAGACTCGGCTTCCTTGTGGCAGCCTTTCCCGATCCCCTCCGTGGGGCGGCAGAAGTCTGGGACTGTGCCATCACGTCATGTAACAGCCCACTGCAGAAGCCTAGCCGTGCTTCTGCATTTCCCACAGGAGGGCAAGCTTGAGGGGGACAGGCATTCTGTATCCCCTGCCCAGCACATTGCCCGGTGTCCAGAAGGTGGCCAACAAGTGTTTCTTTATTAATTGAATGCAGGCCCAAATGAACGAAGAGACAAAGGTATCGGCAGATGAATTCACTCTCAGATATGCTTGCTTTGTTCCCAGTGTTAACTGGCTTGCAATTATTCCAGATCTATCTGCTAGGAACGATTTGTCTGGATGTCTCCCGTTATTGTTCTGCCCCTTTTTTCTCTGTCCTTTTCGTGATGCATAATACAGACAACCACATGCAATCACTCACAATTGGGAGCATCATGGATGGATGAGAATGCATGAGAGAAAGGTCTCTGCACGGGCTGAGACCGATTCCGTCAGAAGGCATGTTGTCAGAACCCACACACCAGCGCTGTGGACCAGGGCTCGGGTCCTCCTGAAGCCGTATCACGGCCGAGCCGGAAATCTATTTTCCTGGGTGTGCACAGCTGTCGCCTCACATTTTGGGGAACGGCGGGGGGTTCGGGAAGCAGGCAGGAAGGGAAGTCTGAGGAACAGCAGGCCCAGCGAGGTGGAGGCTTGGCCGCCTTGGCCTCCTCAGAGGAGGAAGTAATGAGGAGAATGGCTCCTCGAGGATGCTTGGCGGGGGTTCATCTGTGTTCTCTCATGATCAAATTCCAAGGGAAATTTAGGCAGGTTTCGAGTCAAGATACGGTTTCTCTTTCTCAGCAGCCAGAACGGAACACTGCACCTGGACCCGCAGTCCCAGCCCCTTGCGTCCTTCCCAGTAATAAAGACTGCCGGGTAAGAAGAGGGTTGAGATGATGTGCAAGATGAAAGGGAGTCCATCTGGGGTTTGCTGGAGCCGTCCTGGCCGTTCAGGGGTCCGGCTGGTCTGTGCTCGGTGGGCTGGGAGGGGGTCGAGGCTGTGCGGGGCTGCCCCCCAGAGAACAGGCCGGGTGACCGCACGTGTTCTGCAGGAGGCCTTCTCCTTGAGATGCAGTGCTCGGGAGGGGCTTTCTTTTCTCTCTGAAGCTCATCCTCTAATTTTTTTCCCTTGATCATTAAATTACAGTAGCAGGTTGACACCGAAAATAGAGGGGGTGGATTGAATGTCTTCAACATTAAACTCACCCTGGGCCAGAAGCATGCTTGGGCGAGACCCAGGCTTTCTGCTCCGGCAAGTCGCTGAGGTGCCCAGCGTGACCTCGGCAGCTGAAGGGCCCTCGGACAGGATGGGAAAGGAGCCCAGGTCCCACCGCTCGGGTCCCCGAAGGGTTGAACGGCGTGGCTGGCCCTAGGCAAAATGGCAAAGGGACGGGGTAGGGCCCGCGCTAAGGGGACAGCTCGGGGATGGTGTTCTCTTGAGCCTCACTGGACCCGCATGGTGGGTTGCTGCCAGGGACTCCTGTGGCTCTGGTCCTCCTGGCAGCTCTGTTGCCACGTCCCTGAGGCGGTGACATGATGGCCTGCCTGGCGGAGTTGTCAGAAAGATGGAGAACGTGCCTGTCAAAGGGTTTCTGGTTCCTTCTGAGTTGGGCGCATGATGGCAGCATGTGTATTTGTCTGCTCTGTACGCAGGAGGCCATTCCTCCCCGTCGGGCTCCTGGGGCCTCTCTGATGAACACTGGAAGGGACGGTCCCGTCGCCGTGACCCTGGGCACTCCTGGAGCCGCACAGACCGCCAGCCCCGGGAGCCTGCCTTCACTAAGCAGGCGTGGGGGCCTCTCTGGGTCCCCGTGTCACCTGTGAACGTGGGCCTAATGGTGGCGATTAGTCGGTGCCCCGTGAGGGAGCGAGGGGGTCCCCTGCTCCCACGCTAGCACAGCATGCCGAGCAATGCATCCACTGAGAGGGTGCAAGGTCATTAGCCAGCAGGACTGGGTATTGATCCAGAAGTGAGGTCCTGGGATTTAGAGGCGAGTCACGGCTCCTTCTTGTGCAATTCGAGCAGTTACGCCTTCTTGGAGGACTCTGTCTACCCAGGGGGCCAGGAGGACCACTGTCCTTTGCGGGGTGGAGAGGCCCCAAGAAAACCCCTGAACCCAACCCACATCAGCCTGTGTCTGTACAGTGTGGTACCACAGATGCCACAGGGTCCAGAGTGTTTCGGCTTTTTAATATCTTCTTCCACTTTTCCGTTCTTCGCCCATGCCGCTGCATTCCCAGGAGACGCCCTCCCGCTGTGCAGACAGAAGAGCGCGTCCATCAAACCACCCGAGCGAGGCACTGTGTTTTCTTTGAATAGCAATGAAAGGGCAGCGTCGGGTTAGTAGCAGAGGGTATACGGGACCCACTTCGTGGAAGAGGGCAGGTGAGGGTGCTTAAAGACACAGGACAGGATGTCATTCACCTTTCCCAGAAGCTGTTCCTCGTCTGCTTCTTGACTAAACGGTTTAAAGGCAGTTTAAGCACAAAAGGGAGCTGCAGGTGGTGGAGAGGTTGTCGGAGCCCATGGAGGTGGCGAGCACAGGGTCTTGAAAGAAAAGAGTACAGGATGGGAGGCAGAGCCCAACCGTAGGGCTCACCGCTATCGGAGCGTCGGCTCAGTCGGTGATAGTGGCACCGTGTCATCACCTAAGGGTTATTGATATATCGAATAAAATAAATTAAAAAAAAAAAAAAAAAAAAAAAAAAAAGCCATGCCAAGCGCTTTGGATGCATTATCTAATTTTATCCTCACAGCTGCCCTAGGAAGTAGGTGCCATTGTTCCTTCCCATCCCACGGATTTATAAACCACACACACACATGAATAGGTCACTGCGATACAGAAAGGCTAAGTAACTTTCCCGAGGTCACCAGCTAACAAAGTCTTGTGGCTTAAGTAAGAAGCTGGGATTTGAACTCAAACTGTGCCCGGTAGTTAATACTTTCATCTGGCTTTTTTCCGGCTAAATCGCATGCCCCAGGCCGTCGGCTGGGCCTCCGTCCCCCTCCCCCGTCCTGCAGTATTTATCTGTGTATTAATACGACGGCATCTCCTGAGTTCCTACAGTTTCTGTGGGGAGAGAGCATCACATCAGTGATGCTCAGGATGACTCCCTGCCCCACCACCAAGAAGGCGAGGCCCCACTTCGTGCACTGGGCATTGCTCCTGGTGGGGCAGGTCTGCACGTCACCCGCAGCGTCTACACGTGGGGGATTCCACCCCGCGTCTCTCCACACTCATCCCAAAGCCAGCTCCTCTCTCCACACACACATAGAAATTAAATGAAACATCCCTGCAGGGGAGGACTCAAAAGTCAATTTAGAAAGGCAGGTGGCACCGGATGGGGAAGGGCTTCAACTGATGGACGGAACAGTTTGGCCTGGAAGCAACGGGCAGTAGAAGCAGGTTGAGGACCTTTGAGGAAGAGAGCAGCACGCCAGGGGGACGGGCTGAGGCTCCAGATTGTGGGGCAGGTTGGGTGAATGTTAGGGATGGATGAGGAAGAAGCAGACCAGATTGGGGATGGGGGGCTGAGGTGTGAGGATGAGGTGACGTGGAGCACATCCTCAGAGAGGAGGCTAACATGGGGGAGGGTGTCAAACAGCACGTTAAGGAAACAGGGAAACTCACACCTTTTTAGCCACCTTTCAGGAGTAAGGAGTTGACTTGAGGGTGTCGATAAATCTGGACATGTTTCATTTGGGCAGATGACGAGGTGAGGAAAGGGAAGCTCTTCCCTCCCAGATCCTCAAGTGACTGACAAGCCGCCCTTTCGGTCTGTGACGTCCGCCCTCCAGCAGTTCAGACGCACCACCCAGCTCGCCGAGGATGACCTGACTGGTGGACTGGGCTCCACCAGCCGAGGCTCGCTTCCCGCAGAGCCCGGCCCCGGTGCTCCGAGCTCTTCCTGTACCGAGAGCAGAAGCCCCCTCCACCCTTTCATGCTCCTGGCCGGTCAGCGCCTGGGTGGTATAGTCCCGCCTCTCACGTGACTCTGGATGAGAGGGCAGTGAATGTATACGTATCACTTTAATGGTCAGGGTTCACCTGACCTGAACACCTCTAAGAAGCGCTGTAGGGCTTGAAGGCCTGAGGGTCCGTGGGAAAATGTAGTGAGCATGGAAACTACTCCTTCATTCCCTCTGTCCCTCCCGAGAACCCCCGTTGAGGTTGCCTTGGACACGATGGTGCCACAGGGCGGGAGGTGGCGTTGCTCGCTACACTCACCTGCTCAGGTGTGTAGAGTGCATGTGAGGCTGTGGAGACAACAGAGTCTGTTCTCTGGTCCCCTCCCTGACGTCTCCCTTCTGATCTGCTGCCTATGAAGGCACTGAAGAGGCTTGCAATTCTGAAATCCCTGAACATGGGGATGAGAAAAGGAACACCAGCCGGTGAGGAAGTGGCGGGTCACTTGCTACTTTCCTGCTCACTGCTTTGAAAGGAGAAGGACAGGTGTGGGTCCTGCCGATTCCGACACTGTCACAGAGGACAAGGAGCATGAAATGGCAGGACAGCTTTGGAGAGCGCAGTCTGGCACCCTTGCCAAGATCACAGAGACCTGGAGGAAGGGCTGTTTCAGCCAAAAACAGCAGTGTTTTTTGTTTTTGTTTCTTTTTTTTTTTTGGCGACTTAGAGGCAACAGTGAGTCAGAAGAATAAGAAGGAGACCAGCCCTAACTATTACAACCAATTTTTTTTTAAACTGGGTCTGCGCTCACTTCTTCAGACAGCAGCAGAAGGATGTGGGATCCTATCCCAGCTCTGCCACTGGCTAGCTGTGTGACCTTGGGGATCATGCTTAACCTCTCTGGGCTACAGTTGCTTCATCTGTAATGAGAGGTAATAATAGTACCTCCCACACAGGGATTTTCAAGAAAGTTAAGTTAGACTCTGGCCAGAGTGCCTGGCAATATAGAATAGCTCGATTTTAGTTGCCATTATTTAGAAAAAATAATCTTTAAATTATAAATCTTTTTATAAAGTAAAATTGTATATGTCGACGACCATGGTCTACTGATAATAACCCATGTTGGTTAAACAACCACCTTGAGGCAGGGAAGTTATTATTTTCTCCTCATTTTATAGATAAAGAAGCCAAAGCCCAAAGATGTTGTGTAGGAGGGTGAGGGATGGAGGCAGGCAAGGCTGGGAGACAGGTGTCCTACCTGCACTGGGAGGGACCTCGGGGGAAATGCCACCCCGGAGAAACTGACTCAGCCCCTTGCGTGCACAGGCCACGTGGCCGGTGCTCAGGCCCCTACCTCTCTGCCCAGAGCTCTTCCTACTTCCTCTGCTCCTTCACATTGGGCCATGAAAGCATCAGATGTGAGAATCAGAGGCGGCCACAGCCTTGATTTGCAGGGACAATGGGCCGACGGTAATATCCCTCTGCTGACACATGAAATGTGCTATGGAGGAAGAGTTCACGCCCCCATCCCAGTAGTCTGCATTCACTTGGTGCTGAAGGGGGCTAGTGAACTGCTGTCCACGGCGGGGCTTGTTCTCAAGGGGCTGCTCCCCAGGAAGCTGGACTGGGTACCAGCACGGTGGACCTTCAGTTAGAATCCTCCGTGAAGGCCAAAGTTTGTCTGAATTCACCCAAATTGCAGCCCCTTCAGAGCCATGGCCCTTTTCCTGCCCACTGGGAGTTCCAGCCTGCACAGCACAGATGCCAGCTTGCTTTCCTTTAAGGTCAGGGCTAATTGCAAGGTGACAGAAACCTTGACAACATGAGAGGGTGATGAGTGAAAGACAGCTGGGGCTCCTTTTTCTTCAGCAGGATCTGAATTTCCTACCCGGCAGCTGTGGGAGCCTAAAATTGACATTTGCGCTAAGTATAAATTTCACTGGCTCTCGACAAAGGTGGCAAAATGAGCCCATTCAGAGGAGCTGCACTTTCCACCCCAGCCTGGCTCCGGATAAAAGAGAGTCCAACGGGGTTAGAAGAAAATATAGAATTTAGACTCAACATTAGAGGTCATTCCAACCTACCTCCCACCCAGTGCAGGGGTCCCCTTGGCAAGACCCCACAGAAGGCCCTGCAGCCTCTACTTGACCACTTCCGGGAACAGAGAGCTCAGGGACCGAAGAGATCACCAAATCCAGTTTTGAACCTTTATTTTTTTGGCTTAAACTGGATCTCATCTTTGATTTCCTGTAGCTCTTACCTGTTGGAGTTGCTTCCCAGGACGAATATATCTTCATCCTCAGGGTGGCACTCTGGCTTATTTTGAGGTTAACTCTCTTGTCTTCACTTTTGTTCATTTTTCATTTGTTTAGTCAATCCTTAAAATGTTTGGCCTTTCGTTCTATCCTCAGTGCCTTGTTCTAGGGCACTGGGTAAACCTTGTCTGAATGTTTTCCACCAGGGCATGCACAGCGGTCAGTTCTAACCCTTTGTTCCCTAAGGCAGGGTGGCCAGGACAAACCTTACACGCAGGAAGGGAGCACTTGGGTCATGGCCACAAAGATCACTCAGACCGTCAGCACCCAGAGGAAGCAAGCAAAGAAGCAAGAGGGAGAAAGTGTAGCAAATGGACAGAAAGAGGAGGAGTCATAGGATGACTCAAAGATCTAGGTTTGGGGCTTCCCTGGTGGCGCAGTGGTTGAGAGTCCGCCTGCCGATGCAGGGGACACGGGTTCGTGCCCCGGGCCGGGAAGATCCCACATGCCGCGGAGCGGCTGGGCCCGTGAGCCGTGGCCGCTGAGCCTGCGCGTCCGGAGCCTGTGCTCCGCAGCAGGAGAGGCCACAACAGTGAGAGGCCTGCGTACCGCAAAAAAAAAAAAAAAGATCTAGGTTTGTTCTCATGCTGGTAAATGAGGCCCCTCCTCTACATAGACTTAAGCTGCTGGTCCTTTATCCTGAACCAATTTCACCAAATTAATCTTGGACCATACTTTCCAGAGATCAAGATCTTTTTGACTCCTGATTCTGCCTCTTTGGGTGTTAACTACTTTTCTCAGCTTGGTATGGTCCATAGAAGACATCAGGCTGCATTCATATCTTTTCTCAGGTCATGGCTTAAATTAAATATCCAGTAAGGCAGGGCCGTGCACAGAACCCTGAAACACGTCCCTGTGTTTGGCATGCGTTGGACATGCTGAAATGTACCTGTTGTAATGTTTGGTGAGTGGACATGGGTTAAAGGAAGGAGAACAACGTAAAGGAAATATCAGATCATCTAACTACCGCATGTAGGCATGGAAAGAAATGTGAACAATAAAATTTAACATTTCTCTCACTAGACCACGGGGAATATTTCATTGATCTTTTGCAATCTTGGTAGCTGAGCAGTGCCTGGCACATCATAAGAATTTGTTGCATGCTTATTTCTTTTTAATGAACACGCAGTGTTGCATCATCCTGGGAGAGAATGGGGATCATACACGTTCTCAACTCTGTTTCACTGCATTTCAGCAGCGAGTCTGCAAAGCCACCCTGATTCATTGTCTCTCAACCAGCCCTGGTGATGGGCCTCTCCTCTTTCCAATCTGACCTTGTCAGTAGATTTTGAATTTTCTGTTTATCAAGATCTCAACTTCCTTGAGCAAATCTGCTCTTCATGCTAGGTGTGTTAGTCTGCTCAAACAATAACAAAATGCTACAGAATGGGTGGCTTCAACGTCAGAAATTTGCTGTCTCACAGCTTGGAGGCTGGAAGTCCGAGACCGAGGCGTTGGCGGAGTTGGTATCTCCCGAGGCCTCTCTCCTTGGCGTGCAGATGGACGTCTTCTTGCCGTTTTCCTTATGTGGCCTTTTCTCTGTGTGTGTGCTCCAGTGGCTCTCTTATGAGGACACAAGTCAGTTTCGATCAGGACCTACCGTAACAGACTCATTTTAACTCCATCACCTCTTTAAAGACCATATCTCCAAATGTAGTCATATTGTGAGATACCGGGGTTGGAACTTAGACAGATGAATTTCGGGCGGACACAGCACAATCCACAACAGGAGGGTACACAAGCGAAATAGCACACGTGAGCGGAGAGGTCCGGGTTGGCGCTAATGTCTGTGAAGCGGCATTAACATTGGAAAAGCTAAATGATGCGGTCCAGACCTATTCTGGCCCGTTTCCTGACTTTTCACCACTGGCCTTTTTTGTAGGAGGGGCACTGGTGTCCATTTCCTCCATCAGTCTGAGCCGGGAAGTGCTGTAGGGCCCATTTTCTTTTTCTCGGTACCTTTAATCCAAAGATTAAGTCTGCAAATGGGATTTGCTGGAGAGATCTATGAACATGCACCTGCAATATGATTTTTGTAGTTGATGGAGTAGATACTTTCTCTAGGAAGAGGAAGTTTTGCTGCCAGCTCTGGGACCTTGAGAGATAGGGTGCCAGGCCGCCCTGCGCACTCCTGTCCTGTGGGGCTGATGGCAGGCTGGGTGCAGATACCCTACGAGCAGAGGTGCGTGTCAGTATCACCTTCCCTCCATATAAATCACAAGGGGTGTAATGCTTATGAAAGCAAGGCTCCCAGTGCATCCCTGCTTCCGAAGTTGAAGGTCACATCAACCTGATGGGGGCGGGGCGCGGGGTTGGCAGGGGAGGGTGGAAGGGATAATCCTCCTTGCAAAGCCTCCCTCCCCCAACCCCGCTTCATCACACCCACACCGGGTGGAGAACCTGGCTCTGCTGGTGCTGGTGGGAACTCACACTGTCCCAGTGTGAGTGACAGGTGCACAAAAACACAGGATCCCGGGTCCAGAATGGAGTGTTTCCAAGTTAAACATTCAGGCTCTACCTCTCCTAGGCTCGGTCCTCACGCCTTAGTGACGATAAGAACAAACAACTCTTCCCCCCAACTTCATCAAGCACTTACTGTATCTCAGCCTGGGCTCTAAATGCTCTTTGCATCTCAGTTAATGCTCCCGACTCTCCACATGGCATCACTCTTCCTTGGAGGATGCCGAGGCACAGAGAGGTTACACGATTTGCTCAAGCTCACAGAGGCAGAAGGAGATAAAGCCGGCATTCGATCCCAAGGAAGCTAACTCCAGATCCATTGCTCCTTAAAGGCTGCACCCCAGGTAGATGGAAGCTCGCATTCACTAAGCACTGGATGTGTGGCAAGCAGTGGTCTAAGGTCTTGTAGCTAGTAACTGCCGCTTCCTCTCTGTTTCTCTCACTCTCGCTCTCACTCCCTTATACACACGCACACACACGCTCTGTTGCTCTTCTAGCTAGAATGATACTGCTGGTCTTGGGGGAGCTGCTTGGGATCTACTCCTCCAAAGAGAACCCCAGACTTAGGGGGAGTGAGTGACATAGACATGCTAGGCCCCCAGGACTGACCAAAGGGGGCTTCCGTCCTGGAAGAGCATCTTCTCCATCCTTCTCTCAAAATACCACTCTTCAATCAAACACCGGCAAGAACGCCCTTTCATACCCATTGGATAGGATCTATGCCTAAATGAACAGCCATACTTGTTTCAATCACAACTAAGTCATTTTCTTTTTCTGCATCAAGGAAGCAATAAAAGATGACATTAAGACGACTGTTTTCAAGGACAAACAGATTTGGCCATCCTGCATTTCGCATGTATCAACGAGCCGGCCCTATGCAAATTAGATAATTTAATTATTTTCTGAACTACAGTCTCCTGATCTTAAAGTGGGGATATCACGTCTGCTTCGGCATTGCTGTGAAGTTGACCCCACGACCACACAGCTAGGAAGATGCAGAGATAGGGTTCAAATCCAGATTTGTCTGTTTCCATATCCGTGACCACCAACTGAGTCTGTTCTCCTACCTGTTCTTAGGCTCGGTGTTCCTTTTTATACTTTTATTCATACTTATTCTCACCTCACTTATTTGTGATAATGAAGTGAAATGACGTACATAAAAAATAACGCAGTGCTGGGCACGTGGGGTTCAACATGGCAGCTATTATGGAAAGATAAGTACAGGCTACAAGGAAAGCTTTATTCCCTACAAGCGGTAAAGAAGAAGATATTTGTATGCAATTATCTTCTTGAATCTACTTTTGTTTTTTTTTGTTTTTTTTTTTTTTGCGGTACGCGGGCCTCTCACTGTTGTGGCCTCTCCCCCGTTGCGGAGCGCAGGCTCCGGACGCGCAGGCTCAGCGGCCGTGGCTCACGGGCCCAGCCGCTCTGCGGCATGTGGGATCTTCCCGGACCGGGGCACGAACCCGTGTCCCCTGCATCGGCAGGCGGACTCTCAACCACTGCGCCACCGGGGAAGCCCCTACTTTTGTTTTTAATTTCAGAATGTATGGATATGAATGGTAGTCGTACTTTCTGGCGTGTCTGAGGCTTCCCAGTAGCTGGAGGAGCGAGGCTGGTAGAGAAGATGTAAGAAATGCAAGCTGCTGAGTCAGCGCCTTTCTTCTCAGATGCGGCCCTGCCCTTCACCAAGGATGGGTCCCCACCGGTGGTGCTGTGGAGATGGAGCTGTCGGCTTTAAAACAGCCAAAGTACTTCGTCTTGTCAGCTTGCTGGTAATTCATCAAAGAGAATAAGTGGACAGAGTGCCTTGTGTGAATCTCATCTCCCCTAAGCTACCAGACTCAGTTCCCAAGAAGGCAGGAGGTGGGCCCCGGACGGGAACAATGGGATGGAAGAGATGAAAGGACCTTTCTGTCCTAACATCTCTGCTTTCTTTTTTTATGAATCCATTTTTAGTCCTTGAACAAATGCACATAAATAATTCCAACCATTAGTAGCTAAAAATGGACAACCATTTCTGGATCAGGAGAGGGACAGGCTAATTATATTAATGTAGAGTAATTACATATATTTACGCACCAAATCCCCACTGCAGTTCTGAGATAAATGTTTCTTCAGGAGGGACTTGGTGAGGCGAGTGAAGACGTAGGCTACAAGGTGGGTGTTTAGGAAATTGCAGCTGTCTGAAAATCAAAGAAATACCCGCATTTGAGCCTCTGACTTGTACCACATGCTGTGGGAAAAGGGCCCTGGCCACTAGGGAGCCTGCAGCAGCGGATAACTACCAGCTGCTGGGAGAGTCCAGGGGGAGCACTTTTAATTCATATCTTGCATTAGGTTCTTGGTTCCACACCCACCAGGGACCTGTGTGAGGGTCATTGCCGGGAGAAGATGCTTCCGTAGAATCTCTGGCCATTTATTGCAGTGAGTTCCGGACTGGCCGCCCCAGGTTCTCACACAGACTTGAGAATTCAGCCACCAAATGATGACCCCAAGCTTTCGCAATCACGGCCAACAGGAGTATGTGACAACTTCAGTTCTTTCCCGAGTCCCCTGTTGATTTGCAGGGGGAACGTGTGTGCTGAGCTGGGCTCAGCTACAGTCTGCACGAGGACTGTATGTGTCTCAGGACACGTGCAAAGATCTGCACCTCACTGCCCTGGTGCAGGTGCAGGATGGGCCCCCCCAGCTGGGGCTCTACAGACGGGGAAAATTATGGGAGTTGTCCGATGGGTCAGACTTGGGTCAGTCACTGGAGCCAAAGCACCTGGTGCTATGACTCCCTAGTTCTAGGTCACATGCTAGCGAGGTCCGATCTGTCTGGAGGAGGACCAGCCCCACCAGCACCCAAGGAGCAGGGAAGGGCAAGAAGTCCATTTCAGAGCAGCTTGAAGGAAGGGACATCGGGCAAATACAGCCACTAGGCACCACTCTCGCCGTCTTTCACCGTGTGATGTGGGCAGCGAATGTAGTGTCTTTTAGCTCAAGATAAATGGCGATCATAATTTCTCCGTCATAAGGTTGAAGATTAAATGAGCTAGCATACATAAAAAACAAAGTACTGTGTCTGGCATAGAATAGACACCCAATAAATGTTCATTCTCTGTGTACTAAATGAATACCTGCATTTGAATTCTTTTTTAGAGGTCTTGGAGTGCTAATTTGAAAGCTTGGTTCTAATGTTTCTGACAGGGCTGGGAATCAGGGAGGCAACAAGGAGGAGAAATATTTCTTCTGCCACATTGACCTATAGAAGTCCCAGTAATTCCAGAACTTTCCTGTGCCCTTCAGCATCCATCTCTGGGGCAAAAACGGTGGCTACCCCTTCCTTTACATGCATGCTCTCTGGTTGCTTCTTATCCATCTGTCTGTCCATCCATCCTTCCTTCCTTTCCTTCGTGAGGTATTTTTGAGCACCTATGAAAAGCCAGATGCTGAGCTAAGAACTGACTATACAGCCGTGTTTTAAATAAAGCCCCTGCCTTGTGGAGCTATATTCTGAGTAGCCTTTCAGATCTCAAATCCTATTTC